>NW_026635166.1:0-15781 GCF_028554395.1 Pezoporus wallicus | reverse complement strand
GGGGCCTACAAAAATATCTCAAGAGGGACATGCCCCTAACAAGAGCATGTAGTGATAGCACAAGGGGGAATGGGTTTAAGAGAAAAGAGGGGAAATTTAGATTAGATATTAGGAAAAAAAAATCTTCCCTGTGAGGGTGCTGAGGCCCTGGCACAGGTTGCCTAGAGAAGCTGTGGCTGCCCCATCCCTGGCAGTGTTCAAGGCCAGGTTGGATGGGGCTTTGAGCAACCTGGTCTAGTGGAAGGTGTCCCTGCCAATAGTAGGGGGGGAGGATTAGATGATCGTTGAAGGTCTCTTCCAACCCAAACCATTCTATGATTCTTTGATTTTGTATATAAATTCATAATAATTTTAAAAGCCTATACTAATTTACCTTTAACAATAACACCCATTCCATGTTTTATTTATACGAACAATGATATAATAGGCATACATACATATTCATGAGGCTACGTATGGATTACATTACTTTCCAGGAAGTTCCCTGCATGTGTACAGAATTGTGGTGGTGGTCTCTGAGGGTCGTTTACTTCTTCCAACAATATTCGTCACTTCTGGCAGCCTTTGAAGCACACGCAGTAGATAATGTTTATACCAGCTTAATTGGTTCATTAGGATCACAGACATAATAATCCTCCTGTCCTCCTACTTATCAGTTAGTTTAACTGTAGCCCATCCTGGACTCCTGCCATTCCCAGATACTCCTTATCCCTGTGTCCTGTTCTTCTAGGCTGTTTTTCTTAAAACTACGTCAACTGTAACAATTTATCTTGTACAAGAATTCTCAGTATGTTCTCTAGCTGTACTCTATTTTTTTTCTATGTATCATGCACCTCAGTAATTTTCCATTGCTACTATTACAAAGCCATCAAACTTAACATTACTTAGAACTGATTATAAAGGTTTCTATATTCCTTTTTGTAATTTTGTGCCCCCCCTTGTCTCAGTGGTTAGAGAATTTGCCAGTGAAGACTGAGGCAAATCAGTCATTAAGAACCTCAGCCTTCTCCAAATCCAGGGTAGCCAGTTCTCCTGAGAGCTTCTGGAGAGGGCCCATGTTGTCCCTAGTCTGTCTTTTATTTGTAACGTACCTATAGAATCCCTTCCTGTTATCTTTCACATCCCTAGCCAAGTTTAATTCTAAATGGGCCTTAACTTTCCTAACCTGGTCCCTAGCTTCCCGGAGAACATCCCTTGTTCTTCCCAGGCCACCTGTCCTTGTTTCCACCTTTTATAAGCCTCTTTTTTTCCTTCAAAGTTTCCTCAGCAGCTCCTTATCCATCCAAGGAAGTCTCCTGGCCCTCCTGCTGCGCTTCCTCCTCGGGTGGTCAACCTATGAAAGAGACATTCCCTTATGTTCCCAGCTGCCCCACCAGATTATTTACAGCATCATTTAAGAGTTCTGAAGGTTTTGAATGGCCTTTGGATACCCTCAAGACCTGCCTGCTGATTGTGATGGGGATCAGCATGTTGGCACACATACAGAGTGTGTTTTACCCAGGACCATTTAGTCTGATCTCGAAAGTTAAGCAGAGTCCAGTTTGGGACTTGCCTAGGGTTAGATGACGATATAGAAGGATCAAGAGGTTTTCCCCAAGGCTGGACAGTTGTGAGTGGCAGGGTGTGGGGGACAGTATGGGCAAGTGTCTAGTTCACTGGGCCCCTCCAGTGCTTTGGAAGCATTGGAGATGGAAGGCAGATGCATGGAGTCCCCAACAACAAGTTGCAGAATCTGCTGAAGGAGAGGGTGAATCGAGTCTGCAGAGGTGAAAGCCATCCAGCTGGCCTTGGACATTGCTGAACGAGAAAAGGGGGCAGTACTACTTTATACTGACTCATGGATGGTGGCAAATGCCCTGTGGGGGTGGTTGCAGGAATGGAAGCAGAGTAACTGGCAATGCAGAGGGAAATCCATCTGGGGTGAATTATTTTTGGCCCAGTGAGCCCACGACACTTCAGGCCATCAGGGCAGAGATGCAACATATATATGGGCTTGTGATCAGGGGGTGGACTTAGCAATGGACACTACTGCCCAGGTCACTCACGACTGTGAAACGTGCTGCAATTAAGCAAGCCAAGAGGTTAAAGCCTCTTTGGTATGGAGGACGATGGCTGAAGTACAAAAATGGGGAGGCCTGGCAGATTGACTGTATCACACTCCCACCAACCTGCCAAGGCAAGCACCATGTGCTTACCATGGTGGAAGCAACCACCGGATGGCCGGAAACATACGCTGTGCCCCACGCCACTGCCCGGAACACTATCCTGGGCCTTGAGAAACAGATTTTGTGGCAACACGGCACCCCAGAGAGAAGCGAGTCAGACAATGGGACTCATTTCTGGAACAACCCTATGGAGACTTGGGCCAAAGAGCATGGCATTGAGTGGGTATATCACATCCCCTACCATGCACCAGCCTCTGGGAAAATTGAACGGTACAATGGGCTGTTAAAAACTACACTGAGAGCAATGGGTGGTGGGACTTTCAAACATTGGGATACACATTTAGCAAAAGCCACCAGGTTGGTCAACACGAGAGGATCTGCCAACAGGGCTGGCCCAGCCCAGTGAGAACTTTTACATACTGTAGAAGGGGACAAAGTTCCTGTGGTGCACATAAAGAAATTGCTGTGGAAGACAGTCTGGGTTATTCCTGCTTCAGGTAAAGGCAAATCCACTCGTGGGATTGCTTTTGCTCAGGGACCCGGATATACTTGGTGGGTAATGTGGGAAGATGGGGAAGTGCGATGTATACCTCAAGGGGATTTGATTTTAGGGGAAAACAGCCAATGAACTCAATTGTATGCTGTTTCCTGCTATGTAATACTTTTATAGCCCACCAACTAGATGTCTTCAGGTCATCAGCAACTGGCCCTGACTCCTCTCCGACCATCATCCCAACAAAGAATGAACTTTGATGAAACCAGACAAGTTCCACTGTGTCATCAGCAGGCAACGATCCAGCACTACACACAGCCTCTCCTGCGCTGAAACACTGTTACAAGAGATGGAGCCCGACAGCATGGACTCGATGGACTCAGCAGCTTTATAGGGATTTGTCCATGCACTAAGGAATGATCTCTCTCTCTCTCTTTGTGTGTATGTGTATATAAATATAAATATATATATGAGACAAGAGTGATGGTATACTGAAAAATATGGGATTTGAGCATGACGTGAATGGTATGGAATAAGGGGTGGATACTGTCCTGGGTTCAGCAGTAGCAGTCATTTTTCTCCTTCTTAGTAGCTGGTGCAGTGCTCTGGTTTTGACTTTCAGCCTGGGAACAGCGCTGATAACACTGATGTTTTTAGTTATTGCTAAGTAATGTTTACTCTGACCAAGGACTTTTCTGAGTCTCATGCTCTGCCAGGGAGGAGGGGAAGCCGGGAGGAAGCAGAGACAGGACACCTGACCCAAACTAGCCAAAGGGGTATTCCATACCACAGCACGTCATGCCCAGTATATAAACTGGGGGCAGTTACCCAGATGAGCTATATTGTTGTCGGGGTCAGGCTGGGTATCAGTTGGCGGTTGGTGAGCAGTTGTATTCTCTTCCCTTGTTATTTCCCTTATCATTGTTATTATTGGTAGTAGCAGTAGTGGTTCTGTGTTATACCTTAGTTACTGGACTGTTCTTATCTCAACCTGTGGCAGTTACATTCTTTCTATTCTCCTCCCCATCCCTCCGGGAGCGGGGGGAAGAAGGGGGGGGGGAGTGAGTTACCGGCTGGGCTTAAACCACGACACCAGTGAATAGCCAAAGACAGTGTGTAGATAAGAAAGAGAAGGCTCAGAGAAATGAGGAGAGATAGGTAAAATGTGAATATAAAATGAAGTGCAAATATTCAAACAAAATCATTATAATGCATGTTTCCAAATGTGCAGTATCACCTGCTCTGCCTTAGTGTCTGAGACTTCTGAGGCTTTTTACTTCAAGTAAATCCTGCTGCTCCGGCTTATTCACCTCTCTCCCTGAGCTCCATCCAGATGTTTTGGGTATGTGAAGTGTTGCTTCAGTAAGAATAAATGAGTTCAGCATGACCGCAGAACCGACTGAGTGCAACCCTGTGCAGCACATCGTCTCCTAATTCCCGAGACCCCACAGTAGTGTACTGGGTTCAGCAGTAGCAGTCATTTTTCTCCTTCTTAGTAGCTGGTGCAGTGCTCTGGTTTTGACTTTCAGCCTGGGAACAGTGCTGATAACACCAATGTTTTTAGTTGTTGCTAAGTAATGTTTACTCTGACCAGGGACTTTCTGAGTCTCATGCTCTGCCATGGAGGAGGGGAAGCCAGGAGGAGTGAGCAAGTGTCTGCGTGGTTCTGAGTTACAGGCTGGGCTTGAAACATGACAGTTCTTTGTGGGCGCCCAACATGGGGCACAAAGAGTTGAGATAACGACGGATCTGACCAGAGTGTGTCTAATCGTATTTGTGATAAGCATTCATTGTTTTGGATTAATAGTCACTCGTCACGATGCTGATTTATTGGCTCTCAAAGTTGTTCTTCTTGATCTCAGAGTTTCAGCATGTCGTGCCTTACTTACAGCCGGTATTTGCCGGTTTAGTGTTTATTGGCTGGGGGGCTTGGGCTAAGGTTCTTGTTTCACTGTACTTTATGGTAATAGACTCATTGATCATGAAACTGATCTGGCTTGCGTTCTCAGTGTTGTCATCACCTCTATACTTTGGGAGGTATATAATGGAAGCGTTTAGCAATTACACATCTTTTTTCCCTCCTCGAGTGGTTCCTCGGGTATCGCTCGGCGGGTGGTGAGCAATTGTATTCTCTCCCCTTCTTATTTCCCTTATCATCATTATTATTAATGGTGGTAGCAGTAGTGATTTTGTGTTATACCTTAGTTATTGGACTGTTCCTATCTCAACCCATGGGAGTTGCATTTGTTTGGTTCTCTCTCCCCATCCCTCTGGGAGCAGGAGGAGGAAGAAGCAGGGGGAGTGAGCAAGTGGCTGCGTGGTTCTGAGTTACTGGCTGGGCTTAAACCATGACACTATTAGTTCAGAATGTGAACGCAAACCAAACCTAAAGGTTAAACATTTGCTCAACACATTTATTGATTCATTTTTTTCAGTCTGAGTCTTTTCTATTCATATCAATGTAATGCCTTTGAAACCATCAACACTGTTCGATGTTGCAGAAGAGTTTCAAAAATTATTACATGAGGGTTGGGAAGATTTGTCAGAAAATGTAAAATATGCTAACTAGTTTTCCTTTAAAAACAAGATAGTTTCTTTCTTCTTATCAATCTACTCTGTTTCTGAAAATTTACATTGTAAAGTACTGAAAACTTTCAATTGAAACCTGCTGTACATCTACCCATTTTCATTTGAAGTACCTTCCTATTATTTGGCACCCACTGTTTTTGTTTGAAAATTATCATTACTTTAAAGGGGAAGTAATTTAATACAAAGAAAATACAATTGTAAAAAATATTATTCTTATGGAAGCACAGGAATTTTAAACCATTTTACATTTTGAATGGTTTAACTAAGACTGTGCCATCTTTGATGTGCTACAGGTTTTAGAGTTGCTAGATCCCTAACTAGCTCTCATTAATCCCAGTGTGATAGATTTATTTTTTATCTACTAGATGTCAATTATTAGTACTAATTACTAATCCTAGGAGAGGGCCACGGGGTGGAGGTCTGGAGCAGCTCTGGGACTATGCTGGAGGTATAGGGCAGTGCCAAAGAACTTCAGGGAAGGGGTGCCTGGGTAGAGCAGGAGCTGAGCCAGGGCTGCTCACAGGTGAGCCACAGCGCATCACTCCAGTACACCACCTTCCCCTTTCCATGGCTCCAGACCACCCCTAGCCCCAGCACAGCTCCCCCTGTCCCAGCATGCTGGCCTCCCCACCATTTCTTTCACATTGCCTGGGATATTCCAGGGTTTTGAGGACCCCAGCTGTGGGGTCCCAGCTCACCTTCTCTTCAGTTGTGGTCACAGTTCCGGTGCCAGCAGGCAACACTTGGAAGTGGCTCTGTTGTCCCATAGAGGCCCTGGCACAGCCCTCCCCCCCAAGCTTCATACCCTCTGCTCAACTGTAACATGTTGGATGTAGAGGGGCCATTGCCATCAGACCCGCTGGCTGCACCTAGGGCTTTCCATCCCCAGCCTCTCAACCCACAGCTATAGGACAGGAACAGGAACCATCACCATCAGCCCAACCAGGGACATCTAGGGCTACCAGGGCAGCAAAGTGGGCCCTGGCTCCTGAGAGCAGCTTACAAAAGAAAAAGGGAGAAGCCCTGAGGTGCACAAAAAGGAAAAAGGGGAAAAGAACAAATCAAGAGCTACGGGATGAAAAGAAGAAAACCACCACAGGATGACAGAGCAAACTGATGACTACGAGTCACAGCCAGCCAAAAGCAGAAGGCCCAGTGGCACACAGCACCCCTATCTCCCAGCACTGTCCCCACAGACCCCAGCCCTCTGCCCCAGACACACTGAGGACACCTTGGGGTGCTGTAGGCAAAGTCAGGAGCAGCCTGGGGACCTCATGCAGCCCGGGGGGGAGGGGAGGGTAGCTGCCCCTGGGATGATGGGAAATGCCACAACAGCCCCAAATGTCTATAAATCCCCAGCAGCCCTGTGAGCAGTGATGGAGTTCTTTGGGATGCCTCCCAGTGACCCAAAAATGGTCTAAAAGACCTTGGGACCAGCTCCCACTCCCTCAGAAGCAATAGGAGGCTTCCTTCCCTTGGGTACAGTCCTCATGCACTTCTTACTGAATGTAAAGGGACTGCAGGACCCACAGCCATGAGTGTAAAAAGTAAAGCAATTATTTATTAATGCACCTAACACCTGGGAGTGAGTCTGCTATGGGGCTCCGTGCTCCACTATGCTTACCCCTTCTCCTCTGACCCCATAAGAGTCATCACTGGAGCAGCGTTCATCAGTGTAATGCAGAAGAGTCAGCTCCTACTGCAGCAGTCCATGGTGTGTCAAGTCAGTGAGCAGCTGTGAGCCTCCTTCCTTGCTTTTTCTTTCAGGGATAAGATTAAGCTCTGGTATTTGAGAGGAGGATCCCTGACCTCACCCACTCGTTCCTCTGCCTTACCCCTTGACTAGGACTCTGCAAGAAACTTGCACAGCTCTCAGGCTGCCCGCCACCTCAACATTCTGGCTCAGTGCATTGTGCCTGCATTATACTGAACTGAGACCTCAGATCAGGGTGCAGAGCTTAATGCAGGGTGGTTGGAAGGTTACTCTAGTAATCCTAACCAGAAGACTATTGTATGATCATGGAGCTAGTGATCCACATAACAGTTAACCTGATAAGGTGCAGGACTGAGCTGTGCTATGCTGCACGTATAGCTTTGCCTTCCAGCCTGTGCTGTGCTATGCACATCCCTTGCTAACAAAATAAACTTAGTTGGCTAACAGTAAAAAAGGAGCCTGTAGGCAGCTCCCACTTGGCACTGGTAATTAGAGAGAGCACCTACATGTCTTGATTTTAAAGTGAAGCAGCAGGTTCCCATGTGAACATCCTTTCCTCTGATTGTTAGAGAGGGTGAAGTTTTTACAATAAAATAATCATATAAAATAGTAAAGTGATTATATTTGAGAAATTTATACATCAATAGTGAGGCTTTGTATAATAGAAGACGTTGTAACTTTGCCGTTTTGTATCATAGTTACTCTGTAACTACATGATACAATGGTAGTCTTGGTAGCAAGAGCTAACATAACTGCATATGGTGAGGGGAGTATAGGTGTATGTATTGTAAAACTCTACCCAAGCAGAACCTAAGTTTAAGATAGCCAAAAACGGCATACCAGAAGCATCCTGGTGAAGATAAGAGAATGCTAACGTCCGGAAGACGATTGGGACCTGGCCAAGTAAAGGAAAGGTGAAAAGGACAACCTGAGGAAGACTTCTTACTTCATCTGAGGAAGACTCCTTACTTCATCAGGGCGACCACCAGAGGGGGCTGCACAAGCGCAGAAGAGGCTGATGTCGTAATAGATTGATGTAGCAATCTTTGATGCACATGTATTAGTCAATGATGTAATCTGTGTTGAATATGTATTAGTTACGAAATTTTTAGTGTATAAATTGCGAACGCGATGTGACGGGAATCGGAACCAGATTTGGGTGCGTACCCCTGGTTCCCGGCGCCTCAATAAAGCACCTCATATAACCATCCCGGTGGTTATGTGTTTGTCTCGACGCTAACATTTTGGCGACCCAGATGGGACCTCGCGGGCATTGCTGAGGAGGATCGCGTTTCGATCCTGCTCCAGCTGGCACCGAGAGATTCTTGGGGAGCTATCGACCGCGACCGACCTCCGCTGCTCACGACGGACCTCTGATACGGTAAGAAAGGTGCTTTTGATCTAGGTTACGGTACCGATTTTTAGTAAATGTATGGTATTGACCTTTGGTAAAGGTCTGGTAAAAAGCCTGCCTGTCTTGATTTTAAAGTGAAGCAGCAGGTTCCCATGTGAACATCCTTTCCTCTGATGACAGAGATGACAAATAGATTTTTTTCTTCTAAAAAATACTGTAAGAGCTCTAAAGACCAAGATGCTAGTGGAACCTCCCTACAGAGGGGATCTGCATGATATGCTGTGACTTGACTGAAGGTCCCTCTGGTTCTGTGCAAATCAGAGTTCCAAGCATCTGAAGGACACAGAACTATCCATCCTAACCTCTTTTTCCTTCTAGTGTTAAATTCAATAAATGGAATTTTAATCAATACCTTGTGGAGTGTTAGTGCCTTTCTGGGATCAATAATCCAAAGCTTATTATCTCAGGATTTAGACCTGTCTATTTAACAATAAGCTATAAACCCTAAACTCTAGCTGAAAAACTGCAAATCTCAGAACCCAAATGATTGCTGGGGCTTTACAACGTATCATAGAATCACAGAATGGTTTGGATTGGAAAGGACCTTAAGATCATCTAGTTCCAACACCCCTGCCATGGGCAGGGACGCGTCACAGTAGACCATGTCACCCAAGAATCTAGCTGAGGTTAGTTTTAAAACCTATGCCCTGAGCAGTGAACCATAAATCCTGACTAATAAATACCAAATCCCACAAAATTAACAAGAAGACCACAACACCTGAGTGAGAAAATATCAACAAGAAATTCTAAACTATAAACTGAACAAGAAAACCTCCAAACCCTTGGATTTACGCAAGAAAAAACAAAACATGGGAGCAAGAAAACAGTAGAGAAACCAAGGAATTTCTGCGCACAGATTAAAACATTTCATTCGCGAGTGCCGCAGAACCGTAAGACACATCACAAACACTTTATAGTTGCTGTTTATAAGCCTGGTTTTAGACACCGTTCAAAAGTGGCCATATGCAAGAAGCAGTACATGGAACTGTGCTAAGCTGCACTTGCACTGAACCTACCTCCCAACTCCTGTACGAGACCCACGACCGTTTGCGTTACCCGGGCTATCCAGAAGGTGGGGCAGTGTCCAGGGTGACTAGTTGTCGCGGTTTAAGCACAGCCCTTAACTCTGAACCCCGCAGCCGCTCACTCACGTGGGGCACGAAGGGCTGAGATAACGACAGGCAGGCAGGGTGTGTGGGATAGTATGGGCGAGTATCTAGGCCAGTGGGCCGCTCCAGGGCTTTGGAACTTCACCACTGAACAAGTGCAAAATCTGGAAAAAACAGTAAAACACTTAAATGAGGTGTGTTGTCATTCTGGTCATACCAGAGAGGGACAAATCATGGCAACGTGCTGGGGCTTGGCCTACACTTACAGAGCCCTGTTCAACACTATCCAGCACCTTCAAAGGGAAAAAGATGTCTCTGGATCTGATAGCAAAGCAACAGACAATGCAGCTACTCCAACTCCAAACACAGCAACTACACCAACCCCAGTGACAAGTACAGCAGCTACTAAAACCCCAAAAGCAACAGACAATGCAGCTGCTGGTGCTACTCAACCTCCAAGCACAGCAGCTTCACCAACCCCAACAACAGACACTGCAGCCACTCCAACCACAGTGATAGTCACTGCAGCTAAACCAAAGGACCAATTCGTGCCAATATCAGTTGCCCCTATAAGCAAGGGGAAAAGCATACAAGAGGCACAAAGAGCAACCTGTACAGTGAATAAAGATGAAGAACCAATGCACTTACTACAGGGGACAGCATCTGAACAGGAGTTATTATTACGTGGATCAGAGGAAGAAGAAGAGGTGACTTGTTGACCCCAGACCTCAACCGAGCTACGGAATATGCGAAAGGATTTCACCCGTCATCCAGGGGAGCACATTGCCACCTGGTTGCTCCAATGCTGGGACAATGGGGACGATGGTCATGAACTAGAAGGTAGGTAAACAAACCTCCTAAAAAGTGTGCTCCATACAAATTCTTTTAAACACAGGCTTGTTCTTAGAGAAAATAAGTAAAAAGCATAATGAAGGAAGAATTATTTTATAGGGGAAAAAAAAATCAGCTATGTTTGCACATGCAACAGATTTGCCACATCCACTGCAGGGGTTATTATTTGTGTGAGATTACCTTGCATACAGTTTTCTAATGATTTGCTTTAAGTCAGAGAATACAGTATCATGTTTTGCTAGTGGCATCCATGACACATTGGGGCAGCAGGTGCTGCAGGAGCAAAGCAAGACTTCCTAAGGATATTCACTGTGAATGGCTAAAAACTGCCTTAAAGGCCAGTATAGAAAGGCTGATATGAGTTCCCAGCAGAGAAAGACAAAGTCCTAGGTTCAGCAGTAGCAGTCATTTTTCTCCTTCTTAGTAGCTGGTGCAGTGCTGAGTTTTTGACTTTCAGCCTCGGAACAATGCTGATAACAACGATGTTTTTAGTTATTGCTAAGTAATGCTTACTCTGACCAAGGACTTTGCGAGTCTCATGCTCTGCCAGGGAGGAGGGGAAGTCAGGAGGAAGCAGAGACAGGACACCTGACCCAAACTATCCAAAGGGGTATTCCATACCACAGCACGTCATGCCCAGTATATAAACTGGGGGCAGTTACCCAGAAGAGCTAGATCGTTGTTCGGGTCAGGCTGGGTATCAGTCGGCAGGTGGTGAGCGGTAGTATTCTCTTCCCTTGTTATTTCCTTTATCATTATTATTATTGGTGGTAGCAGTAGTGGGTTTGTGTTATACCTTAGTTACTGGACTGTTCTTATCTCAACCTGTGGGAGTTACATTCTTCTGATTCTCCTCCCTGCCCCTCCAGGAGCGGGTGGAGGAAGGGAGGGGAGGGGGAGTGAGCGAGAAGCTGTGTGGTTCTGAGTTACCGGCTGGGCTTAAACCACAACAGACAAGAAATGGTTATACAAGCAGAACCATCCAGAAGAATGGGCAAGTAGGTATTCAGTTAGCTTCAGAACTATAGCATTTGCTTAGCTAAGAAAGAAAAGGTTCAGCAACAAGTCTAGAAGAAAACAGTTTTTATTTGGCCTATGTGTGAAAGCCTAAATAATGCAACCCAGTTATGTCACAGTATATGCAGTTTTCAAAGGATACAAGATAACTTCCACTAGGTAATGAATAGTGGCTTTAATGATAAATGGTGTATCTTTTGCTCTTCCAGCCATCCACACAGGGTTGGGATCTGAAAAGACTGTTGCAACTAAAATAGGGAAAGGAACAGCTGCCAGTATGATAATGACTGTAATTCATAGTTGTACATTCAGGCTTACCATATCTATCCCAATATGCTGCAATGATGTTTGTTAGATCATAGTCACTTGAAAAGAGACTTGTGCCATTGACCACAGACACCTGTTACAACAAGGAGATACTTGCATTATTTGTCCACTCTTCAAGGAAAAAAGAGTTTCCTCACATTGTATCTGGTATCCAATCCACAATGGTTAAGTAATTGCCTATGGTTCAGTTTCAGGTGTCCATTCATATAGAGTTGAAACCCTGACACAGGAGAAAAACACTGAAGAGCCATGCTCTGCATCACAAGCATCGACATTCTCTGAAATGGTGAACACGAGAAAAGAGAATTTGGGGGGGGGGGGGGACAGGGGGACGGAACAGGACACGACACAACACAACACACTTTTCTACTTCTTTGTTTTTACAGATTTTCTGCATTGATTTTATTTTTTTCATGACTCCCAGTTTCAGACTGTCACATCACAACAAGGGAATACCAAATAAGAAATTTTATTTTATTTTTTTTAAATTAGCTACCTTAGTTGGGAGTTACCTAACTTTATAAACCAATCAGTCCCACAGAAATTCAGTGAAGTCCAACAATCTGTGGCCAATGACAAAGATTTGACTTGACATGTGAAAAGCAGCAAGATAACTAAACACATTCATTGGAGACACATTTTAAAATACTCAAACAGTAAAGACCAAACAAGAAAGTTCCTTCGCCCTTATCAACCACTCAATCTGAAGGAAAATTTTCTTATTTCCTGTAAAACAAAGGTGCTATGAATATTGGAACTGTGATACTAATCACTGACCTGATACTCCAGCACAAATTTAGGACTGTCATGCCTTTACTCTGGGCCTTGTGGGTTTAAGAATGTTTTCTACACCACACCAAAATCCAAAATGAAACCAAACCAAACCCAAGACACACAAAACATATCCAAAGATGCAACGGAGCTAGACTAGGAATAACCCAGCAGAGGAGGAGAAAATTAAATATTTGTTAATAAATCTTTCAGATAGTAATTTCAAATATGAAAAGGTTCTTCCATGCTTTGAATAACCACTACTGGAATATTACATTGGGTCTAAATGTTACAACAAATAAAACTAAAAATGCTCACATAAAGCTGGTAGGAAATGAGTAGAATTAGCTGAACTCCAACTACATGCTCTGAAGGTTGTAGCAGAAGTTCCAATCTAAAATACAACTGATCCGTTTTGCCATCTTGGTTTTCATTGTCTTCTCTAGTCCAGAAGAACCAGTAAGATTTTTAGTTGTTTTTTTGAAGACTGGAACTTATGTTAGAAAGAAAACCAAAGGTAAAACCCCAAGGGATCTCCACAACTGCAGTATGCACATACTACGGAAGCAGATTTTTCTGAGTCTCATGCTCTGCCAGGGAGGAGGGGAAGTCAGGAGGAAGCAGAGACAGGACACCTGACCCAAACTATCCAAAGGGGTATTCCATACCACAGCATGTCATGCCCTGTATATAAACTGGGGGGTGTTACCTGGAAGGCTCAAATTGCTGCCTGGGTCAGCCTCGGTATCAGTCAGTGTCTGGTGAGCAATTGTATTCTCTCCTTGTTATTTCCCTTATCATTATTATTATTGGTGGTAGCAGTAGTGGTTTGTGTTATACCTTAGTTACTGTTCTTATCTCAACCTGTGGGAGTTACATTCTTTTGATTCTCCTCCCCATCCCTCCGGGAGCAGGGGGAGGAAGAAGGGGGGGGGGGGGATAGCGATGAGCAGCTGCACCTAGGGTCTATTGTATATGGGATGAGTTATTTGACAACCTGGCAAGATAGATATGTAGCTGGCCAACTTGGCAACAAAACTCACTTAAGGTGTCTTAAAGTGAACTGCCTTCATTATAATACTAAAAAACACACCCACAGGTCAAGAAGACCCATGCTCAGGTGAAGACCCTTCCTCCACACAAGCATAATAACAGAAGAGAATGACACAGCAGATATTATTATATGCAAATCACTAACCAATCATTGTAACTGGGACTGTACTACCTTGTAATTTTTGTATATAAATGTAATGACGAAATCGTCATGGGGTTTGATTTGTGGAAATTCCACTTAGCACCTAGCACTGTAATAAAGAAGTGCCTGTTTATCTGCTTCTTGCAGATGAGTTCTTCATTCCCAGATGGGACCTTGCGAGAGAGACTGGAGGAGATCAAGTGCTGATCAAACTCCGGCCATTGCAGAGGAATTCTCGAGGAGGAACATCACCCTTGACTCATAAAACTCTCGTAGCATTACCTGGAGAAAGGGGTAAGGTATTTCTTTCAGAATTTGGTTTGGAAAGCCTGCCTGTAAGACACAGTGAAAGCTATGCAGGGTTGGGGCTAAGAGGGTACCTGTTTGCATTCAGAAGCCTAGGTGTCTGCTTGTAAGTCATAAGCGAAAGCTGTTGCTGGGTTGGACTTTGATTTGGTTTTGTAATTACCTTTTGAGTATTTTGTCGTAATGGCAACAGGATTTGTAAAATTGTGTAAAAGTCCTGGAAATTTGATGACCGATTAAATTTCCAAATTTGATACCAAAAACATTGCCATTGGGGTGCTTGTTAGCACATTGGTGAAATTTGCATGATGATTTACGCAAAAGCCAGATGATTGAATATTGTAACCATTGGTGGCCTTTGTATGTTTTGAAGTATCAGGAAAATGGCCAAAAAAATGATTTTTGAGTTATAATACTATTTTGCAGTTAATGTTGTTCTGTAGAAAAGAAGACAAATGGAATGACGTGACATATGTAGATTTGTTCTTTTATTTGAGACAACAAATGGATTGGCAGAATGAATGTAAGTTAATCAGTCGAGATAATTTGGTGATGACTTTAACTTTGGAAAATAAGAAAACAAAGAGTTGTTGTTCAGCTTGTGATATTGGAAAGATATGTATTAACTGTGTAGTACCAAGAGAGGATGAAATGGAATTAGAATTAGAATCCCCACAGGAGGGACAGAATTTCACTCCTTCACGCATAAGGGAAAGAAGTGTTGAAGCAGAACCAGATAGTAGTGGAATGGGGGATGAGATAGAAGTAGTAGTTCATACTCCAGTGTCTCAAAGAACTAGACAACAAAACTGTTGTGGTTTAAGCCCAGCTGGTGACTCAGAACCATGCAGCTGCTTGCTCACTCGCCCCCTTCTTTGTGCCCCCGTCCTGGGTTCAGCAGTAGGAGTCATTTTTTCTCCTTCTTAGTAGCTGGCGCAGTGCTGTGTTTTTGACTTTCAGCCTGGGAACAGCGCTGATAACACCAATGTTTTTAGTTACTGCTCAAATGTTTAGTCTGGCCAAGGACTTTCTGAGCATCATGCTCTGCCAGGGAGGAGGGGAAACCGGGAGGAAGCAGAGACAGGACACCTGACCCAAACTAGCCAAAGAGGAATTCCATACCACAGCACGTCATGCCCAGGATGTAACTGATTGTTACCCGGAAGGGCTAGTTCACTGCGGGGTTGGACTAGGTATTGGTCAGTGCTCGGTCAGGCGGGGGGTGGGGTGGGGGGGGGGTGAGTTATCGGTCAGCAGGTGGTGAGGTGTTGTATTCTCTTCCCTTGTTATTTCCTTTATCATTATTATTATTGGTGGTAGCAGTGGTTTAAAGTTTATAGAAAAGTGAGGACTTGGTGTGAGGGAATAGTAGCGGACTAAGGAAAGAGTTAAAGAGTTTTCTTCAAACTATACATTGTCTTAACTTAGAATAGGGAACAGGTATGCTTTTTGTTCTTGCCAGTTAAAGCTATAACCCAGAATAGAATAGGTAGCCAAAGCACATTGTTTAAAATCAGAGACCCTTTTCCCTCAAGAAGATGAATGTCTGACAGGAATTTGTTTCAACTAGTTTCTATAAGACTTGAGGTTGCCAGCTGGGGAAACTGTACCAAGGGTGAAAAGTGCACCCTGAGGAAGACTGCTTACTTCTTCTTGAAGACCCCTGCCCACGACCATCGGAGGGCAGTGAGCAAACGCTAAAGGGAGGAGATTTATGATAATAAGCACCTAAACTAATTATAACATCCCCACCGAACTCTCGGGAACCTAATGAATATGTATGTTTGTGTATAATAAATATCCAGCTTGTTGAGCTCTCGGTGTGTGAG
>NW_026635165.1:0-1559 GCF_028554395.1 Pezoporus wallicus | reverse complement strand
TGGTGGTATGTATTTTCCATCTTGGTGTTTTATATGTAGTTCCTAAGCTTTAGAATAAACCAATTTGTCATTAGGTAAGATCCAACTGTTTTGACAACTCATATGTAGGAGAACATATTTCATGTGGTTTACCCTATAGCTTTTTAAGGCTAGTAGAGACCAAAGCAATAATCCAATCAGACCTGCATTAAAGGAGGAGCTACATCTAAGCCATATCCCCCCAAACTCACAACCTCAAGAGGTCAGATGTTGCACCAGTTACTTCTACCGCTATGACACTGTCTAAATTAGGACAGAATTGTTAATGCTGCAGATGCTCATCTGCTAAGGAAGCTGTATTTTTAAAATACTCTTTTTGATTTTATACAAAACTCCATCATGTATCTTTTTCTACACATGCTTTTAAAGATACCAATTTTGTACCCAAACATAACCAAACTGTGTAACTCTGTAAAAAGATAGCACATAAAACTAACTATTGTTAGTTCCCAAACAGAGAAGTTTTCTCAGACACATTAGTAAGTCCATACTTTACAGTTTCACCTACATCTATTTAATAGGGCGGGAATTGCATCACTAAATTCTATTTCAACAAAGCACTTAAGTATTTAAGTTCACTGCTATTTGTCAGGCCACTTAAGTATGTCTTGAAGTTCCAGTGGAGCCTTGGTATGTTTAAATGGTTTGCTGAATAGAGGTGTGTTTAAATACACATGTTCAGATTTTTCTTCTGAAATAGAGACTTATTCTGCAATTTAATATACACTTCCAGTGTTTCTCCTACTAAATGTCTAAGAATGATAGGTGTTTAAGAACTTCGATATTAAAATTACTTACAAAAAATATAGACATATTATTTATTATTTATCCTTGGAAATACAGAACAAATTATTGAAATAGCTACTGTTTTATAAACTATAGTAAATTTTTAAAATGTGCAAATGACCCTTACAGGGATATGCTTAATGAATACTTAACAGATCCCTAAAGCTACTGGCACAACTTCACAGAAGTTATGCCAGAGTTTTATACCTATGCAGCACTGCTGAAAATGGATAATGTTTAAATAATTCATTTCCTTCTACGTGCAATGCATTGGCAAGCATAGGTGCCCTCCTAGCTACCTGAGCCTCAGTTATAAAAAAACAATTGAGAATTTCTGGAAGTACACAGGTAAAAAAGTACAAAAGTAATGCAATCATGGAGTCATAGAATCGTTTAGGTTGGAAAAGACCCTTGAGATCATCGAGCCCAACCATTACACTACCACTGCCAAGTCCACCACTACACCATGTGCCTAAGTGCCACATCAACACATCTTTGAAATACCTCCAGGGATGGTGAATCTATCACTACCCTGGGAAGCCTTGTCCAATGCTTACAACGCTTTTGGGGAAGGAATTTTTCCAAATACCCAGTCTAAACCTCCCCTGGTACAACTTGAGGCCATTTCCTCTTGTCCTATCTCTTGTTCCTTGGGAGAAGAGACCAACACCTACCTCGCCTCAACCTCCTTTTCGGTAGTTGTAGAAAGAAGTAAGCTCTCCCCTAAGCCTCCT
>NW_026635164.1:0-15637 GCF_028554395.1 Pezoporus wallicus | reverse complement strand
GGGGATGAAAAGAGGCATGGAGGTGTGGATGCTGATGGGCAGGGCAATGGGGATGAAAACCGGGATGGCACTGAGGATGGAGACAGGGATGAGATAGATGGATGGGGATGGAAATGATGATGATGACAGAGATGAACATGGGATGAAGATGAAGGGAATGAAGATGCTGGGGATAGGGATGAGGATGGGGATGAAAATAGGGATGCACACTGATGGGGATCGAAATGATGATGAAGATGAAGACGGGAGTGAAAACAGATGGATAGTGACGGGCATGAAGATGTTGGGGATAAGGATGAGGATGGGGATGGAGATGGATGGGGATGAAGATGGATGGGGATGGGGATGAGGATGGGGATGAAGATAGGGATGAAGATGGGGATGAAGATGGATGAGGACAGGTATGAGGATGGGGATGAACACAGGGATGCAGATGGATGGGGATGGGGATGAAGATGATAGGGATGAGAATGGGCATGAAGGCAGGGATGCAGACAGATGGATGGGGATGGGGATGAGGATGACGACCCCCAGGCGGGCTCACTTGAAGCCGAACACGATGACCTTGGCGGTGTCGCTCGGCCACTCGCACACGGTCAAGTAGAGATCGCTGTAAATCTCCTCGTCCTGGAAGAGCCGGACCTGACGCACCTATGGGGGGCGGGGGATGAGCTGGGGTGGGGGGGACACCCCAAAACCCCCATCCCCAGGGGTGCGTGTCCATGGGTGCGCTGGGGGGGCGGTACCAGCTTGAGCTTGCTGTGGACGTTGAACTCCCACCAGTACAGGTGGTAGATGTAGAAGGAGAGATCATCATCGCTGCTGTTGCTGGTGTAGGAGAGGACGTAGCGGCCGCACTTGGAGAAGCCCAGGAAGATGTGCCTGGAGGGGGGACATGGGGGGCGATGGGGGGGGTACAGGGGGGGACATGGGGTGGGGACACATGGGGAGCCCCCCCAGCCTCACCCCACACGCAGCAGCTCCTCATCCACGATGCTCTTGAGGGAGACGCAGACGCGCGGCGGCAGCTTCCTGAAGAGCCTTGGCGAGAGCTGCCCATAGAGCTGTGGCGTACAGGATGCATTGCTGTCACATAGCACCCTTTGCTGCCCATAGCACCCCACTGCTATCCCATAGAGCCCCATAGCACTCCATTGCTGTGCATAGCACCCCACTGCTGTCCCATAGAGTCCCATTGCTGCTCCATAGTCCCCCATTGCTGCCCCATAGCTGCTCCACAGTACCCCATTGCTGCTCCATAGCACCCTATTGCTGCTCCATAGCACCCTATTGCTGCTCCATAGTGTCCCATTGCTGCCCATAGTGCCCCATTGCTGTCCATAGCACCCCATTGCTATCCCATAGAGACCCACTGCTATCCCATAGAGCACCACTGCTGCTCCACAGCACCCTTTTGCTGCCCATAGTGCCCCACTGCTGTCCATAGCACCCCATTGCTATCCCATACCACTCCATTGCTATCCCATACCACTCCATTGCTATCCCATAGCACTCCATTGCTGCCCCATGGCACCCCATAGCACCCCACAGCGCCCCATAGCACCACGCTGTAGCCCCACTGCCCTGCCCCGTGGCACGGAGCACCCCGTGCCCCCTTCCCCCCCCATGCCCCCGCGCTGACCCTGCCGCGCTGCAGCTGCCGCAGGAGGTGCTCCCGGCGCGCGCGGGCCCCGCTTCCGGCCGCGGCTCCCCCCGGGCCCCGCCTCCCGCCGCCGCCGCCGCCGCCGCGCTCCGCGTTCGAGCTCGGCGCCATTTTCCCCCGGCCCCCCCTCCTCTTCCGGAGCGCCCCCGCCCCCCCCGACACCGCCCGCCCCCGCCGCTCCCCCATTGGCCGCCACGCCACCGCCCGCGCCTCTCATTGGGCGAGCCGGCGGAGCGAGGCTGCCGCCTCCGATCCCGTTGGCCCGCCGCTGCTGACAATCCCCAGGGCGCGGACCAATGGGGACTCAGCGCCCGGCGGCGCGCACGCAGCGATTGGCTCGGCCTCCCGCCCGTCCGCTCTTGGCGCGGTTGCCATGGAGACGAGGCATCGGCGGGGTGGGGGAGCCGTTGCCATAGCGACGGGGAGATGCTGCCCAGGATTTGGGGGGGGATTGACCAAAACCCGCGGTTTTTTGCCTTAAAACCTTTATAGAGTCACGTGTGAGGATGCAGAAGGAGCCCCAGGCCCCCCCCGCGCCCCCCGGGGCAGGCACTTGGGGGGGGGGGGGGACGACAAGGGGGGGGCAAAGTGCTTATGGGGGGGCTGGAGCAGCTCCAGTCCCTGTGATTGTCACTGCAGCGCCGGGGGGGGCTCATCCATGGAGCTTCTGGAGCTGGAAAAGAGGGGGGGAAAGAGGGGGAAATGGGGGGGGGGGGGAATAGGAGGAAATGCGGGAATAATGGGAGGGAATGGGGGGAGAATGGGGAAACCCCCCAAAGTGCCCCCCCCGGGAGCCGCCCCCACCTCGTTCTGCACCAGGTTTCTCTTGTAAAGCGGCTCCTTGGCTGCATCCTGTGGGAAGGTGGGGTCCCATGGGTGCTGGGGGGGGTGGCACGGGAGGGGGCCCCTTCCGCTTGCCCTCAGAGCTCTCAACGCCAGCACAGGGATGGGATCAATGGGAGGGGGGAGCCGGAGAGGTCAGTGGGGAAGAGAAGGGGGAAAAGGGAAGGAAATGTGGGAAGGGGGAAGCAGGAAGGGGACGCGGGAAGGGGGAGCGGGGTCACACAAGGCCACAGGGACCGATCGCATCCCACACTTGCCTGTTCCCAGTGCCGTTCCCGGCGCTGTTCCCTGCCATTCCCAGCAGTTCCTGGTGCCTGGATCACCAGCCAGGGCTCGGTGCGCGGCCGCAGCTCCGGCGCTCCCAGTGGCTCCCGCAGACGTACCAGCACCTCCAGGGTCCCACCGGTGCGGCGCCGTCCATCCAGGAGCTGGGAATTGTGGGGGGGAACATTCCCGGTGGGAAGTGGGAATGGGGTGGGAAGCCCTGCATGACTCCCCCCAGCTCGGATCCCACCATTCACCTCCAGCACCTCCCGGACCTCACACGTGGTCTCCAGCGCATCCAAGCGCAGCGAGGCCGAGCCCAGGATGCGGTCAGGCTTGAAGAGTCCCCTGGGATCGGGGATCAGGAATGGGGATTGGGAAGAGGCAGGAGGATGTGGGGAGGGGAAACGGGGTCTAGGGGGGTCTCCCCATCTCTTACCCCTTGTGGGTCACCTCGAACTTGATGCCTTTGGAGCGCAGGACACGGCGCAGCCCCCGGTGCCCTCGGAGCAGCCGGAGCCGGAACCGCTCCCGGAACTCTGCACCGGCACAGCAGGATGTGGGGCTGGGAATGGGGGGACTTGGGCACGGGGGGGCTGCGCTATGGGGCAGGGGAGGCCCAGTGCCGGTTACCAGGACAATCCGTGCTCTTCACAGTGGCTGTTTTGTCCCGCTGGGGCTCCTCCTGCAATGGGAGCATCAGACCTGGATGGTCCCAAGGCTCCGGCTTGGGGCTCTGGGACCCCCACTCACCACGCTGGGATGTGGGAACTCGAACCGCACTGACGTGTCCAGGTCCTTGGGAGCCAAACCTGGAATCATGGAATGGGATCCTCCAGTCCCCGGGGCAGGGACGCCTTTTCCCTTGGGATCCCCCCCAGTCCATGAGGATTCTCCCTCTCCCTGCACCGGCTCCATCGAGGCTCACCCTGTGGTGCCGGGAGGTTCATCCCCTTCATTATGGCCAGCTCCAGGTCGCTGGGGCTCAGCTCCGGGAAGCTCCTGGGAATGCCAGGATCCCATTGGAACACGAGCGGCGGCGCTGGAGCCGCAGGGGCCGGGGCTGCGGTACCTGATAGTGGTGAAGGTTCGCTGCTCCTGGTGGTGCCGCGGCACCGGGGCGCCAGCGGCATGAGCCCGTTGGAGCAGCTCCAGGCTCCGGCGGCATTCCTGAGCCAGCGCCTCGAACCTGCCGGGAATGTGGTGCCGGATGAGCAGCAGCTCCGGAGCGGCTCCGGCTCCAGCTCCGGATGCACTCACTTGGTCGTCTCCGTGAGGTTTCCCAGTTGAGTGAATTGCTTGGAGTGACTGAGGCAGATCTGGGATCAGGAAGGGGAGGGAGGGGGGAAAAATGGGAAAAGGAGGAGGGAAAAGGGAGGAATAAAGGGGGAAATAAATGGGAGGAGAAGGGAGGAAGCAGAGGGAGAAGGGGGGAAAAGGGAAGCAGGGAGGAAGCAGGAAGGAAGCCGCTTGTTTCCTTCCTCCTCACTCCCCCTCCCTCCTCCTCACCTCGTGCTGGCGCCGGAGCAGCCGCAGCAGCTCCAGGAACCGTGCAGCCGCTTCCGGCGGGATCCTGGCGCCAGAGCGCGGTTCCAGCAGGAAGAACTCCGGGAATCCCGGCGCCTCCGGCACCTGTGGCACAGGGAGCCAATGGGTGGGGATGGGAGGGGGGTGGGATGGGGATGGGATGCAGTGGGATAGGATGCAGTGGGATGGGATGGGATGCAGTGGGATGGGATGGGGATGGGATTCAGTGGGATAGGATGCAGTGGGATGGGATGGGATTCAGTGGGATGGAATGGGGATGGGATGCAGTGGGATAGGATGCAGTGGGATGGGATGGGGATGGGATGCAGTGGGATAGGGATGGGATGCAATGGGATGGGATGGGTATGCGATGCAGTGGGATGGGGATGCAATGCAGTGGGATGGGGATGCAATGCAGTGGGATGCTGACAGGATGCAGGGGGATCTCAGGGGGCTCATTGCCCCCCTGACCTTGCTGATGTCCACAGGGAGGCCGCGGCGCGAGGCCTCCAGCGCCGGCTCCAGCGCTTTGGCCCGGCGCAGGAACAGCTTCGCCCCCTCCAGGTCCCCACGGCGCTTGGATCCCAGAGCAGCTTCCAGGAGCTGCTCCCGCCGGGATTGCAGGAAGCGAAGCTGCTGCTGGGCTGGGGAGGCAGGAGAGGGGGAACAAGCAAGGTGGGGGCCACACTTTGCCTCCAGCCCCAGCCCCACTCCCACCACAGCCATTCCCGGTACCTCTGCTGCCGGCTTTGGTAGCTGCTCTGGTTGCTCCGGTCACATCCATGTCTCCGGATGGGGGCAGCTGCTGGGGCTGGGAACGGCCGCTGGTGGCACTGGGATGGGCCGGGATCTGTGCCGGGATCAGCACCTCCTTGGCTCCATCCTCCCCCTCGTGCTCCTCCTGCCCCACAAGCCTCAGTGCCTGCTCCAGCACTGCCGCCATGCTCCGCTCCCCGCCTGCATCCGTGCCCTGGATGGGCTGGAAACCTGGGAAAGCGGTGGGAAAACCCCAGGAATGGCGCCAATGGGATGCGGATCCTCGCCGGGATGCACCCACGGATGGGGGGAAACCGGGAATGGTACCTGGAGGAACAGGAAGCTCCGAGAGATCCACGGGTTTCCCGGTGGTGTGGGCCCGGATGGCCTCTTGGTATTGCTGGAGATTAATATCCAATATTATCAATGTTGTTATAACGATTATTTATAATTAATTAATTATGGGTTGGGATGAGGATGGGATGTGATGGGGGTGGAAATTAAAACATTACTTTTTAGTTCTATTATAATTAATCAATGTTAATTGCTCATTAACCAATTGGGAGGCGGGAGCTGAGAGCGCTCCAGGGGCTTCGGTACCTTCACAATGCGCTCATGCATCCGGGCCTTGCGCGCGTCCCCCCGCATGCCGGCCGCTGCCGCCGCTTCCTCGTAGCGGCGCATCCGGAGCTGCAGCGCTGGGAGCACGGCCCCGGAGCCTGGGACGGGAATGGGGATGGGATGGGAATGGGGATGGGAGTGGGATGGGGATGGGAGTGGGATGGGGATGGGAATGCGGATGGGTATTGGATGGGTATGGGATGGGGATGGGGATGGGAATGGGGATGGGGGGGAAGGGAGGTTAAAGTGCATCCAGGCCCTATGGGCACTTTGCACTAGAGCAGGGAGCTCCGACTCTGCAGAGATGGAGCATCCCAGCCTGGAGCATCCTAATCCCGGAGCCTTCTCTTCTCCAGGCTGGACAGCCCCAATATTCCCAGCCTGGCTTTAGGGTGTCCCAGCACCCTGCTATGGGGCAGGGGTGTCAGGGCTCTGACCTGCACTGGAAGGAGAAGCTGGTTTGGCCTCTGGCTCCGCAGTGGGATGCGGCTCCGGCTCCTCCGGGAGTGGATCTGTGGGGATGGGAGGGATGGATCCGGCCCGAGGAGCACCGGGAATGCCACCGGGAATGCCACCGGGAGCACCGGGATTTACCAGGAGGTGGCGGCACGAGGCTGGGCTCCACCGGCTGCCCCTTGGCCACAGCATCCAGGAGAGCATCAAACCTCTGCCAGAGCAAAGCGCAAAGAGCAAACCCCCCTGGCATTCCCATGGGAAGCCCAATCCAAGCAGAATTCCGGACGTGCCGGTGCCGTACCTTCGCCTCCCGATAGCATTTGGTGGCCGTGGCCATGTCCCCGCTGCGCTTGGCCTGGAGAGCCAAGACCTTGTATTGGTGCTGGCGGCTCCGGAGCTCCTGGGAATGCTGGATCCGTTGGGATGCGGCCGCATCCAGCCTGGAAACCTCCTCTGGGGGGGAAGGGGGCACCGGGGGGGGGCCCGGAGCCCTTCCCAGCGCCACTGGAGGGGGAATTTCATCCTCCTGGATGGGTTTTCCCTTCCTGACGCATTCCAGCATCGCCTCCAGCGTCTGCGCGGGGCACAGAGGGGCTCAGTCCCATCCTCGCCCCCCAAATCCCATGGGATAACTCATGGGAAGGGGAAGCCTGGAGGGAAACCAAGAAGGGACGGGGAGGAAAGGGCCAGAAACTGAAGGAGCACCCCAGGGCCATGATCCCCAAGGGCTGGATCCCAGCAGGAATGGAGCCTCTCCTATGGGATCCCTTGGGCTCACCTTGAGGCCCCTCTGGAAGCGCCGCAGCCGCGGGCCAGGGCTGGTGCTGGCGATGGCGGCCCGGTACAGAGCTGCCCGCTCCTGCAGCAAGGCCTCGGTGTTCCCAAGCTCCGGAGCCGACACCTGCGGACCGGGATCAGGATGGACCCATCCGGATCCATTCTAATGGGGAATGAAAAGGGCTGGGGCTGCCTCTGGGCCCTTCCACCAAGCCAGGCTCCTCGGGATCTCTCCGGATCCCATCCCTACCTTGGCTGCAGGCTCCGGTGTGTCCACGCCGCCCAGCACCTCCCGCAGCTCAGCCTGGGGAGCACCAGGAGCCCCTTTAGCGCCATTCCAAGCGGGAATAGCCCCTTTTTGGGATGAGGATTCCTCACCATGAGCCCGTCTTCATCCGCCCCCTCCTCCTCCTCCTCTGGGTCCTTCATGCACAAAGCAGCCATGGCCTCGATCGCCTCCATTCCCAAGGGAGCTGCTGGAGCAGGGGCAGAGCTGATCTAACTGGATCCCAATCCCGTCCCGATCCCATCCCGATCCCATCCTGGTCCCATCCTGATCCCGATCCCGTCTCGATCCCATCCTGATCCTGATCCCGATCCCGTCTCGATCCCATCCCGATCCCGACCCCCGGATCCACGCTCACTTCCTGCTCCAGCCGCTGTCAACAACACGCCGCGCTTTACGTGCGCCGCCGTCGCAAAAGCCGCTGTCGTTATCAGCACGGCTTCGCTTGACGGCGGCTCCCCCACGGGAGGTGGTGCGGGGGGGGGGGGGAAGACTACAACTCCCAGCGTGCCCCGCGCCGCGCAAGTGCATGGGGAGCGGGGGGAAAAAGGCGGGAAAGCTTGAGGTGAGGCGGCAAGATGGCGCCTGCCCCGGGGGCAGGGAACGGGTGAAAATGGGTGAAAACCGGTTAAAACCGTTTCAAACGCCTTTGGTTTCGCCTCAGACCCGAGGGCGGTGGCGATCCGGCCGCGGCGGGGCTGAGCTGGGCCCCGGCTCCGGGCGAGGGCGGCCAACGGCCCCGTTAATGGTCTTGTTAATGGCTCCATTGATGGCCCCATCATGGCCCCGTTAACGGTGCTCATCACTCCTTGTGTTCTGCCCCCTCAGGCGAGCGGCAAGGGATGGGCAAGAGGAAGAAGGAGCCGGCGGCAGGTAACGGGGCGCCTCGCTTCACGCCCTGGTGTCGGTAACCGCCGCCCCCCCTCCGGCACCGTCCTTCCAGGCCCGTTAGAGCCCAAAACCCAGGTCCCGTCACCCGGGAGCCGGCGCTGACGGGGCCGGTTCCCCTCCAAGGTGCAGCCGGTGAGCACAGCGTCCCCAGAGCCAAGCAGATGCCTCCGGAGGCGGCGGGAGAGGAGGCTCCGGTCCCAGGGGAGGAGGCTCCGGTCCCGGCCGCTGGGAACCCCCCGGGGCTGAACCGCGGCGCGGAGCCGGGGCCGCCTCCCTCAGGATCTGATGCCGGTGCTGGACCCAAGGAGGAGCCGCTGGAAGAGCCCCGGGATGAGGCTCGGGACGAGGACCCGGATGACCTGCAGGAGGAGCCGCGGGATGACCATCGGGATGAGCTGCAGGAGGAGACCCGGGATGAGCAACAGGAGGCCCGGGAAGAGACTCGGGATGCGCATCAGGATGAGCTGCAGGAACCGCAGAATAAGCCCCAGCATGAGCTGCAGAAGGAGCCCCAGGATGAGCATCGGGATGAGCTGCGGGAGCTGCAGAAGAAGGTTCGGGATGAGCCCTGGGATGAGCATCAGGATGAGCCACAGGAGCTGCGGGAGGAGGCTCGGGATGAGCCGCAGGAGGCTCGGGATGAGCCCCGGGAGGAGCTGCTGGAGGAGCCCCGGAATGAGCATCGGGATGAGCTGCGGGAGGAGCTTCGGGATGAGGATCAGGATAAGCCCCAGGATGAGCTGCAGTTGGAGCCCCGGGATGAGCCTCAGGATGAGCTCCGGGAAGAGCCCAACCAGGAGCTGCCGCCACAGCACAAGGTAAATCCATGGCAGGAGCAGACTGCCCGGGAATAACCCCCCAGGACTCTTCAGTCTGCCTGAAACGACCTGGAAAAGCGGGAATAACGCGGCTCTGTGCTCGGAACAGGGGGGATTCAGGCTCATGGGCCCCAAGGGCAGGTTGGACACAGGGCTTAGAGCACCCTGCTGCAGTGCAAGGTGTCCCTGCCCGTGGGTTGGAGCTGGATGAGCTCCCTTCAACCCAGCCCATTCTCTGTTATCCCACAGGAGCTCGTGGACACCGGGCACCGCTCTGAAGAGGCCCCGAGGTGGGTGCCCCACGGGCTGCTCCGTGCTCCCGGTGCCGGGAAGAGCAGGAATGGCGACAACCCCCCCCCCCACCCCCCCCCCCCCGTTCCTCGTGTGCTCCATAGGGACGACGCGACCGACATCGTCTGTGGCCTCATCCAAGAGCTCTCGGACCTTAAGTAAGGTTTTTCCCAAGGGATTTGGGGTGGGATTCGGGGCCGTGGCGGGGGCTGACGCGGCGCCCACCCCGCAGCCGCTTGGCCATGGGTGCCCACCGGGGCCTGGAGGCGCTGAGGAGGCCGAAGCCGCGGCGGAGCCGGCGCCCGGCGCCGCTGAACCCCGGGAGAAGGCGGATGGAGACGTAGGAGTGGGGTAAGCCCCCGGGGAGCCCCTTTATTACCAAAGGGGGCTCGAACAGAAAATAAACAGTGTGCCAAAACGCGTCCAAATCCCAACAAACCAACCCAAAACACAACTGAACCCAACCGTGGCGCCAGTACAACTCCCCCGGGGTCGGTACAACTCCCCCCCGGGGGCGAGTACAACCACTCGGGAGGCGGTACAGCCCTCCCGGGGGCCGGTACAGCCATCTTGGGGGCCGGTACAATCCCCCCCGAGTCCAGTTTCTCATCAGCGTCCAGCGCCGTTCCTGCCGTCCCGGTCTCCCGCAGTCAGGAATGGGTCACTGGTGCGGGTGGGAAGCGCCGTCCCGATGTCTCTCTCTGGAAGAGCAGCAGGGTGCGAGGCTCATCCATGCAGCGGGAATCCCGACCCCCCCCCCATCCCCGGTCGCCGCCGTTACCTGCGCCCCGGTGCCGCCCGTCAGTGCTCGCTGCTCCCGGTGCCGCGGCTGGGCCGGCTGTAGACGGAGGCGTAGCCGCGGCGGGTGAGCGGGCAGAAGCGCCGCGTGTGCGCCCGGTCCTCGGTGGCTCCACACTGCGGGCACACGTAGCTCCGCAGCACCGGGCACAGCACCCGGCCCGCCGCGTCCCGCAGCCGGTGCCCGCTGTACACCTGCTTTGCCTCCCCGTTGTGCCTGCAGAAGGTGCATCCGCCACCACCGCTGCTGCCACCGCCATTCTGCCCTCCTGGTGCTGCCGCCGCCGCCTCCGTGCGCCGCAGCGCGGCCACCACGGCCGCCAGCCCCAGGTAATCTCGCCACAGCTCGAATCCCCGCTCCCCCGGCTCCATCCCGCCGGCAGTCCCGCACCGGCACCACCGTGTGCCCACTGCCCTCGGCGGAGCCACCAGGAGCGGCCAATCCCGGCACCCGCCCTGGAGCCGCTGCGTCTGCCCAAGGGACGGGGGGCCCCTTTCCCTACCGCCGGGTCCCACCCTTTGGCCCCAGCCGGGACCTCCCCCCCGGCGGCGCCAGACGCCGTTGTCATGGGCAAAACGCGTTTGAACGGGAAAAGCCACGTTTTCACACGTCTCAAAGCACGTCGGGGTGCGCGAACCCGGCGTCTGCCGGTGCCTTCGGGGTAAAAACGGCCGGGATTGGGTGAAGCGGCAGTGGGGAGAAGGAAGGGAGGGGGGAGTGTGGTTTTGGGTGGAAAACGAGGAATTTTGGCGTCGAACAGTCCCGGTAGCGCCGTTCCGCCGGGGGAGGGGGGCGGGGGGGGGGCCGCGGGTCAACTCAGGGCAGCGGCTCCGCCCATTGGCCGCAAGCACCGCCCCGCCGGCTCTCATTGGCTGCCTGCAGAGTTGGGCACTCCCTCTCGTTGGTCACCGCCCCGCCGGCTCTCATTGGCTAGCGTGTGGGCCGGGGGTTAACCCCGGCGGTGCCGGGGGGGCGGTGAGGAACACGCGCGGCATGACGTCACAAAGCATGGCATGGCGTCACAAAGCACGGCATGGCGTCACAAAGCGCAGCATGACATGGCTCTGCAGGAGGTCACATGGTGTAACACGGCTGGACACGCTATCACATGCGTGAGCAGGGGGACAAAGACAGCAGTCACACAGTGCCGTAGCGTGTCCTGCCATGTCACGCTACGTCATGCCATGCTCGTTATGTCATACAATGTCACGTTACATCATGGGCTATGGTGTCTGGAGCCGCCCTGGGGTGACTCATGGGCACGAGGCTGCTCGGGGGGGGGAGGTGCTGTGTCACACACTCCCCCCCCCCCGGGCTACCCTCCCTCCTCGGGATACCCCCCCCGGACACATCCAGAGCCGGGGGGGGGGGGGGGGGGGGGCTGCCCGGTGCTGCCGGTGACTCACGGCCTGAGTCAGCCCCACACAAACACGGGGTTACCCGGCAACGGCCCCTCTGCGACCCACAGCCAGGCACAGCAGGACCCACAGTGACCCATAGAGACCCACAGCGACCCATAGAGACACACAGTGACCCACAGAGCCACTCTGAGAACCACAGCAGGACCTACAGAGACCCATAGAGACCCATAGAGATACCCTGAGACCCACAGCTGGACCCACAGCAACCCATAGAGACACCCTGAGACCCACAGCAGGACCCACAGTGACCCATAGAGATACCCTGAGACCCACAGCTGGACCCACAGTGACCCATAGAGATACCCTGAGACCCACAGCAGGACCCACAGAGATATAGAGATCCACAGTGACCCACAGAGACCCATAGAAACACCCTGAGACCCACAGCCCTCACCCACCGCTCATCCTCATCCCTGTTTCCAGCTGGGCCACATTTTGTCACACTATGTCATGCGACACCATGCAGTTACATGCGTGTCATTGCGCTTACACGTATGTCCATGCCGTTACATGCACATCCATGCAGTGCCACACATGTCCATGCGGTGCCACACGTGTCCGTGTGCCACCGCAGTGGGGCCGGGGCTGACTCACACGTGTGGAATGCGGCGTCCGGCTCCATTGCCTAGAAAGGACACGTCTGTGCACGGAGCCTTCACATGTGTGTGCAAGCATGTTCCATGCCCATGTGTGCACACATGGATGTGCAAGCGTGTTCCATTCCCATGTGTGCACACGTGGATGTGCTAGTGTGTTCCATGCCTGTGTGTGCACACAAAGATGTGTGTGTTCCATGCTCATGTGCACACATGAATGTGCGTGTTCCATGCCTGTGTGTGCACACATGGATGTGCAAGCATGTTCCATGCCCGTGTGTGTACACACATATACATGCATGTGCTGCACGGGACAGGGGCTCCATGGCATGTGTGTGGTGTGTGCAGCAGCCCCGCATGCATATGCTCCAAGGCCATGTGCAGCCCCACGCATGTCCGGCCTCAAATGCATGTTTCATGAGGTGGCTCCTGCCCAGATGTGGGGCCACTGCCAGATG
Organism: Pezoporus wallicus; assembly: GCF_028554395.1. Taxonomy (NCBI): domain Eukaryota; kingdom Metazoa; phylum Chordata; class Aves; order Psittaciformes; family Psittacidae; genus Pezoporus; species Pezoporus wallicus. The sequence continues at coordinate 3,170 of NW_026635164.1, read as the reverse complement.
GGGGGGAGGGGGGGTGGGGGTGGGGACCCATGCGGGTTCCAGGTTCCCCCCCCCCAGGGACTTGCATTTGGGACCTTCCACTGGGGGGGAGGGGGGGGTTAACCCCCAGGGCAGCTGGGCTGGGTCTCACTGGCCCCACACCCAATGGTCCTGGGGTGTGCTATAGGGCAGGGCTGTGCTATGGGGCTGTGCTATGGGGCTGTGGGTGGTATGGGGCTGGGGTGTGTTATAGAACTATACTGTGGGGCAGGGCTGTGCTATGGGGCTGGGGTGTGCTGCGGGGCAGGGCTGTGCTATGGGGCAGGGCTGTCCTATGGGTTATGTTATGGGGCAGGGCTGTGCTATGGGGCAGGGCTGTCCTATGGGTTATGCTATGGGGCAGGGCTGTGCTATGGGGCAGGGCTGTCCTATGGGTTATGATATGGGGCAGGGCTGTGCTATGGGGCTGTGCTATAGGCTGTGCTGTGCTATGGGGCAGGCCTGTGCTATGGAGCAGTGCTATGGGGCTGGGCTGTGATATGGGGCTGTGCTATGGGCTGTGCTGTGCTATGGGGCTGTGCTATGGGGCAGGGCGGGATGTGTGGGGCCGGGGCCAGCCCTGGCCCTGTCCCGGCGGCAGCGCCAGCGGTGACGTGCTGTGGTTTCACCCACTTCCGATGCGATCCCGTGTTTAATGTGTGTGTGCGGCATCGCCATGGAGACCAGCCACGGGGAAACTGAGGCGCAGGCTGCACTATGGTGCACGGGGCTGCGCTATGGGGCACACAGTGCCCTCGCTATGGGGCACATAGTGCTCTCACTGTGGGGTACATAGTGCCCTTGCTATGGCGTACATAGTGCTCTCACTGTGGGGTACATAGTGCCCTTGCTATGGGGTACATAGTGCTCTCAGTATGGGGTACATAGTGCCCTTGCTATGGGGCACAGAGTGCCCTACTATGGGGCACATAGTGCTCTCACTATGGGTTACATAGTGCCTTTGCTATGGAGTACGGAGTGCCCTTGCTATGGGGTACATAGTGCCCTTGCTATGGGGTACATAATGCCCTCGCTATTGGGCACATAGTGCTCTCAGTATGGGGTACATACTGCCCTCGCTATGGGGCACACATTGCACTCGCTATTGGGCACACATTGCACTCGCTATGGGGCACATAGTGGCATCACTATGGGGTGCATAGTGCCCTCAATATGGGGCACACCTCACCCTCGCCATGGGGCACATAGGGGCATCACTATGGGGTGCATAGTGCCCTCAGTATGGGGCACACCTCGCCCTCGCCGTGGGGCACGGAGAAGGTCACCCACAGCCGCCTTCCCCCCATGGGGCAGCCCCACTACCGGCGGGGGGGGGTCCCGCAGGCGCCCCTCATGTGGGGCAGCCCCGAAAGGGTGCGGAGCGGCGGCGGGCGCAGGCCCCGCCCCTCCCGGCCGCGGCCTCCGGGGCGGAGCGAAGCGTTTAAAAGGGATCCCCCTGCGTGGAGGAAAAGTCGGAGCCTGCGAGCGCGGCGGAGCCCCGGTGAGTACGGGCCGGGCCGGGGCGAGGGTCGGGGCTTGGCCGGGCCGAACCGAGCGGCGCCGAACGCCTCCGAGCGCTGCCGAACGCCTCCGAGCGCTGCCGAGCCCCTCCGAACGGTGCCGAGCGGAGCCGAACCGCTCCGAACGATGGCGAACCGCTCCGAGTGGTACCGAACGGGTCCGAACGGTGTCGATCCACTCTAACGGGTGCCGAATTGCTCCGAGCGGTACCGAGGGCTCCGAACGGTGCCGAACCTCCCTGACGGGTGCCGAACCGCTCCGAGCGGTACCGAGAGGTTCCGAACGCTGCCGAAAAACCCTGATGGGTGCCGAAAGGTGCCGAACCGCTCCGAGCGGTACCGAGGGGCTCCGAAAGCTGCCGAACCGCTCCGAGCAGTACCGAGGGCTCCGAACGGTGCTGAACCGCTCCGAACGGTACCGAGGGCCCCGAACGGTGCCGAACCGCTCCGAAGCCCCCGAGGCTCGCGTCCGGTGCGTCCCGAAGCGCCGTTTCGGCCGGTTCCGGAGGGGTTTCGGGTGCCGTCCCCCGTCTCCCCCCCCCCGTCCCGGCCGGGGCGTTGGTGCCGCCGCGGTGATTCATCCTTTCCCCCCGGCGCTGCGTGTGCCGACGGGCGCGGACGGGGCGGCCCCTCCCGGCCCCCGCCTCCGCCTTGGCACCGGCACCGCCGGCGCCTCGTGTCCCCCCGCGCTGCCCCACACACGCGCACCCACAGCGGCGCCTCCGCCCCATAGGAGCCGGTTGGTGCGGCCCAACCGGCAACGCCCCGGCCCCGCCGGCGGCTCCTGCTTGGGTTCAGGCCAAAGGGGGCGCCGGGGACCCCGTCCCGCCCCGCTCGGCTCTGTTCGGCCCCGCTCGGCTCTGTTCGGCCCCGCTCGGCTCTGTTCGGCTCCGTTCGGCCCAGCTCGGCTCCGTTCGGCCCAGCTCGGCGCCGCCGCCCCGTTGGCAGCGCCGCTGTGTTGATGCCGTCGCCGCCGCTGTTGATCCAGATTTTCTTGGTCCTTTTCCACCCGAATCCCTTTGAAGTTGCCCCGTTGCCGTGGCGACGGTGATGTCACGGCCGGGGCGGGGCCTCGGCGGCTCCCACATGGCGCCCGACGGCCCCGGCCCCATTACACGCTGCTTCCAGGAACTCGCCCACCGACGGCGGTGGCGACGGCTGCCCAGCGATGCCCCATGGCACCCTATGGCTGCCCCATGGTACCCATTGTACCCTGTGGGTGCTTCATGGTGCCCCATTGTACCCTATGGGTTCCCTATGGCTGCCCCATTGTACCCTATGGGTGCCCTATGGCAGCCCCACAGCCACATCTATAGGGACACGGGGGACACCACCGGAGCCTCGACACCAATATCCTCTGCCTGGCTGGGGATACCAAGCCCCATGGCTGCCCCACGGTGCCATATGGCTACATCCATGGGGACACGGGGGTCCTGGCACCAGCATCTCTAGAGCCTTGATGCCGCATCCCCTCTCTGCCTGGGCACACCAATATCTGCCCCACATGCACAGGGGGGTCTTGGCGCCACTGCTCAGCCCTCCCAGCCGTGCCCAGGCGCGTCCCGGCTCTCACGTGGCGGCGCCGATGGCACCAGCCGGTGCTGGCACGTGCCCGCGCCATGACTCAGCCTC
>NW_026635163.1:0-1535 GCF_028554395.1 Pezoporus wallicus | reverse complement strand
GGTATCCGTCGGAGCTTGGTCGGGCTTGGGGGCGAGTTATCGGTCAGCTGGTGCTGAGGTGTTGTATTCTCTTCCCTTGTTATTTCCTTTATCATTATTATCATTGGTGGTAGCAGTAGTGATTTGTGTTATACCTTAGTTACTAAACTGTTCTTATCTCAACCCGTGGGAGTTTGCCTCTTCTGCTGTGGGAGCAAAGGCCAAACTTTCATGCTCTACGCACTGTGCTGCCTGGCAGCTGAGAGCGACCACCTGAGAATTTGTATTCAAATGGACTTTTAGGTATGAAACCGAGGAGAGACTGCAATGATGGTGACACTGTTGCAAAGCTGACTGTGTTCTGAAGAGGCCCAGTACCAGATTTTCCTCCTGGCTTTTCTGCTGTTGGAGCAGAGGCGAAGCGTTCATTCTGTGCTGACTGTGTTGCTGCGAAGCAGAGAGCAGGCTCTGGACTGATTGCATTCAACTGCTTTTCCTGTATGAAAGTGAGCAGTGAAAGCAATGATGGAGGCACCAATGCAAAGGTGATTGTGTGCTGAACAGGCCCAGCACCAGCTTTCCCTCCTGGCTCTTCTGCTGTGGGAGCAGAGGCGAATCGTTCGTGCTGTACTCACTGTGCTGCTGGGCAGCTGAGAGAGACCACCTGAGAATTTGGATTCAAATGGACTTTTAGGTATGAAACCGAGGTGAGACTGCAATGATGGTGACACCGTTGCAAAGCTGACTGTGTGCTGCAGAGGCCCAGCACCAGATTTGCCTCCTGGCTCTTCTGCTGTGGGAGCAGAGGCCAAACGCTCATTCTGTGCTGACTGTGTTGCTGCGCAGCAGAGAGCAGGTTCTGGACTGATTCCATTCAAATGCTTTTCATGTATGACAGTGAGCAGTGAAAGCAATGATGGAGACACCGATGCAAAGCTGACTGTGTGCTGTAGATCTCTCGCACCTGCTTTCCCTCCTGGCTCTTCAGTTTTTTAAGCAGAGGGCAAACGTTCGTGCTCTCCTCGCTGTGCTGCTGGGCCCCCTAGAGCAAGCCCCGGAGAGGTACAATTCTAATGGACTTTCACGTATGAAAGTGAGCAGTGTCAGCAATGGCGGTGACACTGTTGTAAAGCTGCCTGTGTGCTGAAGAATCCCAGCACCAGCTTTCCCTCCTGGCTCTTCTGCTGTGGCAGTAAATAATGACCGCTCTTGCTGTACTCACTGTGCTGCTGGGCAACAGAGTGCAGGCTTCAGAGAGGTTGTATTCAAATGCTCTTTCAGGTATGAAAGTGAATGGTGACAGCAATGATGGTGACACACTTGAAAGCTGACTGTGAGCTGAATAATCCCAGCATCAGCTTTCCCTCGTGGCTCTTCTGCTGTGGGAGCAGAGGCCAAACATTCATGCTCTACTCAGTGTGTTGCTGGGCAGCAGAGTGCAGGCGCCGGAGAGGTTGCATTCAAATGCACTTTCATGTATGACAGTGAGCAGTGAAAGCAATGATGGAGACACCGTTGCAAAGCTGCCTGTGTGCTGAAGAGTCCCAGCACTAGCT
>NW_026635162.1:0-1551 GCF_028554395.1 Pezoporus wallicus | reverse complement strand
TCCCCATCCCCACATCCCAATGTCCCCACCCCAATGCCCCCATCCCAATGTCCCCACCCATCCCCCATCCCAATGCCCCCACCCCATCCCCATGCTCCCCATCCCGATGCCCCCAATGTCCCCATCCCAATGCCCCCCATCCCCCCATCCCAATGCCCCCATCCCAATGCCCCCATATCCCCACAATGTCCCCATCAATGCCCCCACCCCAATGTCCCCATCCCAATGCCCCCATCCCCACATCCCAATGTCCCCATCCCAATGCCCCCATCCCCAATGCCCCCACCCCAATGTCCCCATCCCAATGCCCCCATCCCCACATCCCAATGTCCCCATCCCCATCCCCACATCCCAATACCCCCATTCCAATGCCCCCATTCCAATGCCCCCATCCCCACATCCCAATGTCCCCATCCCAATGTCCCCATCCCCACATCCCAATGCCCCCATCCCAATGCCCCCATCCCAATGTCCCCACCCCAATGTCCCCATCCCAATGTCCCCATCCCCACATCCCAATGTCCCCACCCCAATGCCCCCATCCCAATGTCCCCATCCCAATGTCCCCACCCCAATGTCCCCATCCCAATGTCCCCACCCCAATGTCCCCATCCCAATGTCCCCATCCCAATGCCCCCATCCCAATGTCCCCACCCCAATGTCCCCATCCCAATGCCCCCATCCCAATGCCCCCACATCCCAATGTCCCCACCCCCAATGTCCCCATCCCAATGTCCCCACCCCAATGTCCCCATCCCAATGTCCCCATCCCCACATCCCAATGTCCCCATCCCAATGTCCCCATCCCCACATCCCAATGCCCCATCCCTATTCCCCCCATCCCCAATGTCCCCATCCCAATGTCCCCATCATCCCAATGCACATCCCAATGCCCCCATCCCCACATCCCAATGCCCCCACCCCAATGCCCCCATCCCAATGCCCCCATCCCCACATCCCAATGCCCCCATGCCCCCATCCCCACATCCCAATGCCCCCACCCCAATGTCCCCATCCCAATGCCCCCATCCCCACCCCATTCCCCACATCCCAATGCCCCATCCCAATGCCCCCGACACATCCCAATGTCCCCATCCCCACATCCCAATGTCCCCATCCCACTACATCCATGGGTGTCCCCATCCCGTTCCCATCTATGGGTGACCCTATTCCCTCCATAGGTGTCCCCATCCCCATGGGTGTCCCGATCCAATTCCCATCCATGAGTGCCCCAATCCCATCCGTAGGTGTCCCTATCCCCATGGGTGTCCCCAGTCCACCCATGGGTGCCTCAATCCCATTTCTATCCATGGGTGTCCCCAGTCCATCCATAGTTTTCCCCATCCCCATGGGTGTCCCCATCCCATTCCCACCTATGGGTGCCCCAATCCATCCTTGGGTGTCCCCATCCCTATGGGTGTCCCCGTCCCATCCCCATAGGTGTCCCTATCCCCATGGGTGCCCCCATCATTCCCATCCATGGGTGTCCCCAGTGCATCCATAGTTTCCCCATCCCCATGGGTGCCCCCATCCCATTCCCACCTATGGGTG
>NW_026635161.1:0-152039 GCF_028554395.1 Pezoporus wallicus | reverse complement strand
CGCCATCGGTGGAAAAACAGAGAGCTGGAAAATCACGGTGTTCACAAGTACATGAATCACGCTGGGTCGCTGGCCCCGCTCAGCAGCTTCTGCAACACACAGACGGTGTCCTTGGCCTCCCCCTCTGCGCCTCTGCCAGTCTCTTGGCCGGTGCGTGCCCGCTGCCCGTGCAGCCCGGCTGCCTCCCTGCAAAGGAGATGCGCCCTGGCCCACTGCCCGGCAGAGCTGCCTTCAGTCTGGAAGCGAGGGACACGTTGTGAAGAAAGTGCAATTATTTTTCTCATTGTTTTGTTTTCTGCCGATAGCTGCTTCCTCCTCCTCTGACCAGGGATTCATCAGCAAGCGGTAAGGGTGAATGTGAGCTCGACCGCCCGACCTTGGAGGGCTCCCGTCCGTGCCAGTGTTCAGTGATGTCTCCTGGTTTTGAACTGTCATGCCGGCAAGAGGACAAAGTCATCGTTCACGTCGACCATTGGCACGTAGAACGAGGGCACCTCGTTCACGCAGAGGGATTTGTGCCCCGCAGGGTCCAGCTCCTGCACCTTCAGCTGCCACTCCATCCTTTGCACTGCGTTCAAAGCAGCAGCTTCGTGTTGCTGGCGCATGAGCAGGCACGTCTGGATCCGGGGGGGGAAGGAAGAAAGGACAAGCAGAAAACCATAATTTTAGTGCCTATAATGTGTATCCTTGTTGGAATAAATGAAGGAATTTAGGTAGGAATCATAAACAGTCTCAAACACAAAGTGAATGTGCAACCTGGTCTAGTGGAAGGTGTCCCTGCCCATGGCAGGGGTGGTTGGAAATGGATGAGCTTTAAGGTCCTTTCCAACCCAACCCATTCTATGATTCTATGAGGGGTAAGTAGGAGAGGGCAGGAAAGGCTCCTGCTGCACGTTCCACTTGGCAAAGGCAGGAGGCATGCAGCAATCATGGTGGGCACAGCAGCAAAGGATGCCACAGGCACGTTTTTAGGAAGGCAACCTGGACTTGAGATGCCTGCTGAGCCTAAATCCAGCAGAAGCAGGGGTGAACCCAAAAGGGCCTTGTGGGATGGCTTTTAAAGGGTCATAAGCACTCGAGGGCACTGACCCTGCTGGCAGCAGACAGTCCCACTGACCCCAACAGTGGCCCTTTGCTGCCCAAGAGCAGGGTCCTGCTCCCTTCATGGGAGCTGTCACCTCCCTCCATGTCACCACCTGGAAGCACAATCGTCCCCGCTCCCTCCCGTGCCACCAGAGCTTTGCAGACCACTCTGCAAATCACTGCACAGACTCCTTTCACCCTGAAGTTCACTACAGGCCTTGAGCTTGCTGCAGCACACACTGCTGGTGCAGAGCAGGCCCTGACTGACCCTAACTGACTTGAGAGGCTCCAGACCATACAGCATGAAGCAGAGTCCCAGACGGACAGACAACCCTTAGCAGAATATGTCTCCCACCCCCTTTTTGGAACCAGCAAGTGCTCCCCAAGTGCCCACAGAGGCTCCCAACTCTCCCCCATGCCATGCATCCCACCACGGAAGCATCCCACCTGCTCTAGCAGAAAGTGTCCCTGCCCGTGGCAGGGGTGTTGGAACTGGATGAGCTTTAAGGCCCCTTCCAACACAAATCAGTCTGGGATTTTATGACCCTGCATCATCCAATGCTGCCCATACCACCTCAGGACTCCTGCTCCCACCAGGGTTTTGGAAACCACAATGGCAGTTCTCAAGCTATAGCAACAGCCAGGACCCCTCCTGAAGAACCCCTCCTGCCAGGAGGAAGAGGAGCACGACCTGGTACCAGCCATGCACTGGCTCTCCCAAGCCTCTCACCTTCATTCGATCATACTTGTCATCCACGTCTTGCAACCAGGAAATGAACTGTCGCGCATTGAAACGGTCTCTGACCGATTTGTTTTCATCTCCCTAAGCAAAAGACAGCACAAGGGAATTACTTTATGCAGCTACAGGTCTAACACCCATGTTCCAACTCCTCTTAGGGCATACACTCATCAGAAACAAGGAGGAGGGAGGGAGAATAGAGCACACTGCTCCCAGCTGCTCTGGCAGCCCTCTGCCAAGGCTTCAGCCTCAGGCAGTGATGCACACACGTGTGCATGCATGCACTCCCCATGTCTGCTTGCTTTGCAGAGAATCTGTCTGTGCCAACCCATCAGAGCACTCACATCTCTCTTGTCTGCTTCAACTCATGCCCACGACTGTAATGTCTTCACTGTAAAAGCACAGACACTTGGCTGGGAAATGCTGAGGGATAAATCAAGGCTCTGGGATCAATACTCCAGGTCACTAATGAATTCCAGGATTCTATTCCTGCACAGGATCCCTCCTGCAATGCAGTAGTGTGCTTCCCTGAGCAGCAAGGCTGGCAGCAGCTGCAGGGGATGCTGGCAGGATGGTGTGGGACCAACTGCAGCCACATGGCCACCAGCTGCAGAAACTGGACACGATTCGCCCTTCCCTCGCACAGAAGGAAGAAATGACTATTTCTTGTGGCTTGTGAGATAGAGCCTGGCTCTGTCAAAGCCCCTATTCAGACACAAATCAATTTAATGGTTCTCTTCCCTTCCTTCAATAGGAAGGTATCTCAGAGTGTAGTAAAAGAAACCTTTTAAGGATGCAGATGATACTGATCAAGAAAAAGGGCAGACAGTCCTGAGACTCACTGATAAACACAATCATTTTTGCTTCTATCAGGACAACATGCTCCCTGTATCCCCACGTTCTGGATATATTTCCTTCCCTGGCACACATATGGGGTATCCCAGAACATGTGATACCAGAAACTGAGTCAGAGTAGGCATCCTGCAGGGTCAGACAGGAGCTGCAGGGCTCTTGCAGCATGTTCTGTATCTGTGTGCCATGGTAGGAGTAAGGCACCTGAGCAGGGAGAGCATTAGGAACTCCTCCCTCCCTCCATCCAGAAAAGCACATCTCCCTCAGGGTCTGGCACAGAACCTTCACCATCAAGACAGACACTGACCTGATTTTCTAGAGGCATGTTATAGACCTCGGAGTCCAGCAGCATGGTGCAGGCACTGAAGGGCACAGCCTGGTTGGCAATAGTCCTTGCTGCCCGACAATGAACTCTCAGGATCTCCTGCTCACAGGAAACGATGAGCTTCTCCTGAGGAAGAGCAAAGGAAGCAGTGAGCAGAGCAAATCCAGGACCTCCTCCCGAGCAGGAGTTTCCTGGGAGCACTCCCTTACCCGCTCTATGCTGTGCTGGAGCCGCAGCTTCCCTCGCACTGCTTCCTGCTGCTTGAAGAGCTCCTTCAGAGGCTCGGCGAGCGACGGTGGCGGTGCGATCTGTGGGCACACAGCAGCAGGGGGTTAGAGCCAACACTGCTGCTGGGTGCCCTGCCTGCACCCAGCACCCCCTGCCACGCAGCACATTGGCCAAGGGAGCTGGTGCTGCCCCGCAGGGTGATGTACTGAGCTTGCCACAGGAGAAACTCTGCCTGTGCCTCAGCAGGCAGGTGGCAAAGGACAACACCCTGACCATGCCTAGACCACAGCAAGGGGGGAGACAACAGGGCAAGAGGCGTCCAGTGCTGAGACATGAGGTCTGAGACACAGAACCAGAGCTTCCACCACCCCGTGTGCTGAAAAGGCAGTTTGTAAACGGGCCTGAACGTGTCTGATGAAGGGGATGACACTGCTGCAGAAATACTGCCAGGAGGCGCCCAATCTGCGCACTGGTGGGAAGGGTGCCTGGGTCCTGATGTGTCCTGCACCCTCCTGGGGAGCAAGGTGCTTCACAAGCACAGCCCAACTGCAGAACAGGGGAGCAGGGGGCTCTGGGTTAGGCTAGGAAGGGACAAGCGGATCTGAACACAGGCTGCAACCACTGTGGTGCTGGGGCAGACAAAGCAAGTATTAACTCATGAAAACAATACGGGCCACCTGCACAGAAATCCCCACAGACCAGGACATTCCAGCTGCCTGCAGCAGGCAAAGAAGCCTGACTTAGCTGGTCATGTTGACCTCCTCCTCCAGGCTGGATCCTGGACTTACTTCCTGCAACACTGTTTATTGATGCACCTGTATTAGCAAGCCCATTCATGCAGCGCAGCAGTGAAATTGAGATCCCACTGCCAAGGAGTGAGTGCTATTGGCAAGTCAAATATCAGAGCTTGGGAAAACAAAGGCAGGAGTTAAAAGCCATCTCTTTCCCACTAGTTCGTGATCTAGGTTCATGATCTGATTATTATACTGCTTGGAAAAGCAGTTTTGCCTTCCAGCCTCAAATCCAGTGGATTAGTACGAACCTGCTCTAAAGTCTGAACAAATCTCAAGTTCCTAAGCACAGCCCAAGGTCTCCTCTGCAAAAACACAGCATCTCAGAGGACGCATTTATCACGCAGCCGTCTACTTACCGAGGCTTTGATTTGTCATCATGGGCATGTTCTAAAAGTAGGCTAACACCATGGCCTGGTACTACTGGCACTGAAAGGGCGCTCATGGTGTGCAGGGGACAATCTGGCTTGTAGCAGGAAGGGAACCGTCCCTGGTGCTGTGGTTTAAAGAGAGAAGGTGACTCACCACTGGAATATGGAGCTTGCTTAGAGGCTTGCCATCCAACAGGTAGGAGCCCGTGTAGGTGACATACTCGGCGTAGCATTGCGGAGCTTGGGGAGTAATATAGCAGAGGATTTTCCGCTTCTCTTCAATCTTTTTCCTGATCTGGAGGTACTCGAAGTAGGGGTTAGACCTGTCGCTGTGGTAAGGCTCGATGTCATCCAGTTTTATAGCATCTACAATAGCTGCCAGTGTTTGCTGTATCATCTCCCTCGTCTGCTGGGTGGACGTGTTGATCTGCTGCTGCAGCTGCTGGTTGGAGCGCTGGAAGCGGCGCTTGCGCGGGTGCTGAGCCTGGGAATCATCGTCCTCTGTAACGCGGCTCTTGGCACGTGTGACGGGCGCAGAAACAGGAGGAAATTCCTTCTCAGCAGCAGCGGCGTTCTGCTTGTTTTGGTTGGCGAGCATCTGAGCCCGGTTCCTGGTAATCCGCTGAGGAATCTCTTCTATTTTCGGTGGTTTGGGAGCTTCTGCTACTGGTTTCTGCACTGGTTCCACGGTTTCTGTTTTAGCATTGCTCGGAGGCGCTTCTGCCTGCGAGGAGGGGGCCTGGCTTGCACTGCGTGCCGCAGCACCCTCCTGTGGGACACTGCCCTCAGTGGTGGCCGCGGGCTGGGGACAGCTCTGGGAGCTGCTCTCTGCCACACCACCAGAAGATGACTTGTCTTCACGTGCAGCCTCCGCCTCTTTGCTCTCTGCCTTAGCAGATTCAGATGGGGTCTGCTTTGAAACCTGTGCTTCCGAGTTCTCAGCTCCCTTTTCCTGGGCTACATTCTGCGCTTCTGAGGTGGCTTCTTTTGCAGCTACTTCTGGTTTCTGATCCCCTGCTTTTGGCTCTGTCTCTGTGGGCAGGGCAGCAGTTGCCTGCCTGGCTGGTGCCTCCTCCGACTCACCGGATGCTACTGTGGATGCGCTCGCTTTGATGACCCCAGCGCTTGCTTCTGAACCTGCTGCTGCGCTTTCCTCTGCCGCTTCTGCCTTGGTCGCCTCTGTCTCTGCATCCTTAGGTTGGAGAGGCAGTTCTGGTAGCGAGAAGGGGCCGAGGTCCAAGTCATCTGCATTGGTGAAGGGATCAGGCCACGTTACTGCCCCCTCTGTGCTTGCAGGCGCAGCTTTATTGTTATCCAAATACTTGCTTTCTTGTGCGCTACCAACTTCTGCCTGAGGTTCTGCTGGCACACGAGGGGGCTCTGGAGGTATCTCAGGTGCTGCTTCTGGAATAGGCTTGCAGTTATTGAAGAACGTGTCTAACCTGGTAGGGGACATGTATGGAGCTTGCCCTTCAGCTTTCACTGTTTCTCCTGGAACTGCTTCCTCAGCATTCTGCTTGACTTCATCAAGCCTTGGTTCAGACACTGACAGAGGGTAAGATATGGGAGAAACGGGGTAGGAAGTATCTGTGGGAATGAAGGCTACTGGTGCAGGATGAATTGGCTCTAGGGAACAGAGTGGTGCTTTAGGGGACTCAGAGAACCTCTGGGGAGATTTCATCAGAAGCTCTGAGCCCATGGACCAGCTGACCGAGTGCTCTGCTGGGTTACCCATCAGGCTGGGAGGAATGCCAGGGTCAGTGCTCCTGGACTGAGGGTTATCCCAGTCTATGTTGTTCTGTTCCGGCATACCTGAACTAAAATGGTTTTCTTCGATTGATGGTAAGTAAGTAGATTCTGGTGGCATAATGGAAGCTGTAGCTTGCTGCTCTTCGGTGGTATCCAAGGGCATGCCGAGGTCGGGGGGAAGAGCACTTTCTACTGAAGGAGCCAGCAATTCATCTCTGTGGGAAGGGGAGGATTTTGCTTGTAAACCAGAAAAGACACTTTCAGGCGACTGGGAAACTCCGCTGACAGCTCCTGGTGCGCAGTGCAGAGCTTCCACTTTGGGTGATGAAACCCCATAATCTGGTGAGTAATACCCAGGAGATAAACACTGGAACTTCTCAGCAGGGACAGAAGGAAGGGGAACTTTCTCCTCCATTAAGTGTGGCACTGGAGAGTCATAATTTGACGTTGCTGGAACACTTTGCTGCCTGAAAAATTTATCTCCGACACTGAATTCTTCTTCAGGTGCCCTTCTGATATCAACTGAGATGGAACGATAAAGGTTTGTGGAGGGTATGGTCCGAGATGGGGTCTGACCGGCGTTCTCAGGGAGCACACTGGAAACGTTGGCGTATCTGTCGAAGAAGGATGGAGAACAGGCGTTCATGGACATGGTGGATATGGGTAGTGAGTGCTGGGAGTCTGCACATTCAAACATCAGGTCTGTGTAGTCTTCGTTGCTGCACGAAGGAGTCCTAGGTGTCTGCATCACCTCCTCGTAGCTTGGACACGAGACGACGGATGCTGGGGTTGGAACTCCCGTCGGCCGGTTCTGATCAGGCCTGGGAGATGCTGGGAGGATCTCCTTCAGCTGAGGACCCGTTATCCAGTCCTTAGAGTCTGTCCCAACAGCAGGCTGGGGTTTGTTTTCTGGTGACAGCATAGGTGTCAGTGGACCCAGCTCTTTCAGCTTCTTGTCCTTGAGTTGAGTATCCAGCGTTAACGGCTTCTTCGTTGCCAGATCCAGACTCCTCTTGCGTGCATCTTCTGAGGTTTTAAGTTTGTCCTTTAATTTGGGGTCTCCAGACCTGTGCCTCATTTTCTCCATCTGCTTCATTCTCTCTTTGTGCCTTTTGTGGCGCTCCTCGATTTCCAGGTCTTTCTGGCTCAGCATCCTTTCAAAGCTGGTCATCATCAAATCACCGTCTCCCAGAAGCTTCTCCCTTGGCCTGGCTTCTTTCTTTCCGGTGTCTTTGGAAAGGGTTATTTTTTCATTCCCGTTGCTTATTTTTATTGACTCCGATTTGTCTTTCTCTTGGTTGTCCTTGAGCTTTTCCTTCAGTTTGGTTTCGCCGAATTTGAGGTTGTCCTCCTTCGATTTATCTTTAAAGGCGGTAACTTGCGGACTGTCCTTAAGCGTTGACTTTGGATCCTCTTTGTGATGTTTGAAGAAACCATCTGCATGTTTGTCTCTATGTTTTTCCTTTTCCTCCTTCCATTTTTCCTTGTGTTTATCTCGCTTCTTCTTCTCTTTAGCTGTGCTGATGGTGCTGGAGCCGTAACTCTTGTCTTTTTCCGCCTTCTTTGACAGCTCTCTTTCAGAATCATTTTTATCTTTCTTTTCAGAAAATAAGTAATCAATGCTTTTCTCTGGTTCCTCATCAGCCTCTGTCTTCACATTGTAGGAAGTGCTAAAAGCCTCCCCATCCACAGAGAAATCTTTTTCATAATGAGTGGAATCCTTTCTGCTGATGGAGTCTTTGAATTCTTCTGTTTTTTCCTTTTTCTCTGTCTTCTTTGTTTTTTCTTTCTCATGACTCTTCTTTGACGAAGATGAGGAATGTCTGTGTCTCTCCTTCTCCTTGAGTTTGTCCTGCAAGCAGGTTAAAGGGAGAGAGTCCTTAAACTTTTCTTCAGTGGCATCGGTAAGAGAGAGGTTAGAAGACTCAAAGAGGCTGGTCAGTCCCGGATCCTGCCCTCTATCTGTGAAGCTGTCAGAAGAGATCTCACTGATTTTGTCATTGGAGTCATCTCTATAGTCGTTCAGAGCCTCCTCCTCCAATTTCTCCAGCAGGCTCTTCTCTGACTCCCCTCCTTTCGAAGATTTCTTCTCTTTGGAGTGCTCTTTATCTGGCTTCTCCTTATGCTTGCTTTTCACCTTGTCATCATTGGCATGTTTCTTTTCAACCTTTTCTGGGAGCTTTTGCTTGGTTTTCTTCTCTTGAGTGGAATCTATGGACGTTCTGTCTTTCCTGTCCTTGTACTTTTCGGTAGAGTCTTTATCTTTCTTCTCCTTGTGTTTTTCAGAGGAACTCTTCTCCTTCTTCTCTTTCCCCCCTTCTGATGTCCCTTTGTCCTTTTTCTTCTCCTTGGAGTCCTTATCCTTCTGCTTCTCTCCTGAGTGCTGCCTGTCGGAGTACTTGCGGTGCTTCTCAGGGTACAGCTCCTTCTCAGCAGCTGCACTGTCCTCCTTCTCCTGCAGACTATCCAGACGATGCATGTCGCTCCCAGCAGAGTCGCCAGCTTTGAACCCACTCAAGCTGTACTCATCCCTCTCGTCTTCGCTTTCATCTGTGAAGATGTCTGCAATGCTGTACCAGCTTTTCTCCTTGCCTTTCTTCTCATCCTTTTTCTCGGAGAAGTCCTCTCGATCTGCGGAGAAGTTTTTATCTTTCTTGTCTTTAACCTGGTCAAAAGAACTCTTCCTTTCTTTGTCTTTGCTGTGCGGGTCTTTGTACTTCTCTTTAGTCTCTTTTTTCTCTTTGAAACTCTTGTCAAGTTCTTTGTCTTTCAGGACTTTCTCAGGAGCAACTTTTTCAATTTTCTCCTTGTCGCCTTCTTTGGACTTTTCCTTGTATTTTTCTGGCTTCGCCTTTTCTTTTTTTTCTTTATCAGGAGCATCTTTCTTCTCCTTTTCCTTCCCAGAATGGTGTCTCTCCCAGCTCTCCAGAGGCTTACCACTGAATTCAGGGTCAGGCTTATCCTTGAAAAATGTTTCACAGCCATATTCTTTAAAGTCATCTCGATAGGGCTCTTCCTGCTTCGTTTTGGTGTCTTTTCTATCTTTAGAGCCATCAGAGGAATCTTTTCTGTCTTTGGTGGTTTCACCTGCATCTTTTTCTTTCCTCTCCTTGACATTCTCCACAGAATCCTTCCTCTTTTTATCCTTTTCAGGCAAATAACTAGGAGGAACTTTGTGTCTGTCTGTTTGGTCCTTTTTCTTCTCGGAGCTTTTGTCCAAGTACTCCCTTTCTTTCTTCTTTAAGAAAGTGTCCTTTTCATTACGTTTCTCGTTGTATTCTTTCTTCTCTTTCATTTTATTTTCCTTTTTCTTGTCTTTAGTTTCCTCTTTTACAGGTTCTATGATTAGTTTTGCCACGGTGTCATTTTTAATCTCCCTGAAATCTGTTACTGGAGAATCCCAGCTATCTTCACCTTTGAAGTCGAAGGATGAGTCAGAAGACAAGTCTGAAAACCACCTCTCTTGCTGATCATCTGAAAGGCTGAACTTTGTGTCCTCGCTTTCAGGAAACTGGGTTTTGTTATTAAACTCATCAAACCCAGACTCATCCCTGTAAAGTTTGTCTTTTTTGCATTTCTCTTTCTCTTCCTTGAAAGCTTTTTCTTTCTCTAGTTTAGAAACCTTCTCTTCCTTCAGCTCATTCTTCTTTTCAGATTTTGACTGCTTGTCCTTTGATTTTTTCTTTCTCTCCTCTTTGTGTAGTCTTGGCTTCTCCTCCTTGGGAGACTTCTCTTTTACAGGTTTCTCTTTTTCTGATTTACTTAATCCTTCTCTGAAGGATTTGCTCATGTCTTTACTACCATCTTTGACTTTTCTTAATGATTTCTCCTCTTTCAAGGATTTTCCAGTCTCATCTTTAAACAACCATTCCTTCTCTTCGGCTTTACCTTTGGGGAGCTTTTCCTCCTTCTTACTGTGCTCTCGCTCATGCTTTAACACCTTTAGTTTGTTTTCGACTGGATTTTCTGTCTCCACTATCAAGCCTTTCTCAGGCTTTTGTTTAGAGTCCTCAAATTCAAAAGAAAAGGTTTTGATTATTTTAATGTCTTGGCTGATGGGACACTGCCCCTTCTCCTTGTTTTTATGTTTGTGTTTTGTTTTATGCTTTTTAACAACCTTCCCCTCTTTGTCCAGCTTTGGAATTGCTCCATCCACATTGCTATGGAATGAATTCTTTTTCTCAGAAACAGTGTTGTGTGTGGTGTTTTTCTTTCTGTGCTCTGTTTTCTTCCTGACTGGCTTTAGCGACTCTAAGCTCGAGTCCTCGGACGAGTAGTCTGACTCGCTCGTCAGTCTCGTCCTGGTGGAGTCCGATAAGGAACTGACATCTGACCAAGCTGGAGAAGATATGGTTTTCCAATTGTCCGTCCTCCAGTGCTTGGAGTGCTGTTCTGTAAGGTTAGCATTATGTTTCTGGGATGCTAAACTCCCATGAGAAGAGGTCGATGAGGCAGACAGAGAGTTAAACAAGGAGGATTCCTTTAGCACTAGCCTGGAGTCCTTTACACAGCTAGAGCTCTGAAGAGAGTCTCTATCATCCTCCTCACTCTCCACATTTTCACTCTCTGATTCAGAGGAACAAAACTTGTCATTTTTTTTGCCAAACCGAACCTCTTTGTTTTTTGTCTCTTTCTTCCGCTTCTTTTTTACTTTGCTTTTCTCCTTCTGCGGCTTTGTGCTGGCGGGCTCTCGAATCTTGCTGCTGGGCAGTATCGAGTGGCTCGAAAGTCGCAGCTTCTCCCCTGTCCCCACAGCAACACTGGTCTCCTCCTCGTCCGAGCTGTCCGACAGGATGCGGTGGGCAGCTTTCTTTGGTGTAATTGTGTTATTTTTAGTATAAGTTTTCACTTCCATTTTGGGTATGGAAATGAAACTGTTTGCTTTAGTCTCTTTTCTGTAATCCTTTTTCAGCAGATGTTTGTCATCAACAGGCGGGACCCGGTCCTGCTCATCATCCTCATCAAATTCATACTCATCTTTCACTGGGGTGATGGTTTTGGGGGGCTCCTGGGCCTTGGGCTTGTGCTTCAAACCCTTCTCAAACTCTGAGTCTGTGTTATTGCCATCAACAGAGCTGGAGGGAGCGAAGGAAGGGGCATCCTCCTCTTCTGAGGTCTCTGCAGACAGAGAAGAACAATGTGTTAAGGGCTGCGAGGGGCTTTGGGGAGGCAACATGATCAGTCTGCTGTATATGTGACCCCTGTAAACACCCCTGCCACCCTTCTGCCTTACCCAGCCTTTGCTAAGTTTGCAGCTGATAGCTCGAAATGTTGGGTTGGGAGATCTTTTATAAAGGGATAGCTATCCAGTCTCGAACCTGCACAGGCTGCTCCTCAAAACAACATCCTGGGTGTATCAAGAGAAGAACCTGTTAACAGGGTTATGACTGCACAAACCATAGGTCAAGACTTCCCATGAGACTGGAAACTTTAATTAGCATGGATTAAAACCTGCAGTGTTCTCCATTCGTGGGACAGGCTGTAGCAGGGGGCTCTGCTGAGGGGTAGCCTGGGAGCACTGGTATGGAGAGCTGTGCCCTCCAAACGGGGAGGGATGGGGACACACAACGAGCATGCAAACCTCCTCCTCTCTACACACAAGCTGGACTGCGGTCAACTGCTGAGCTGAGCAGCTCGAGAGAGGACGCCTTCAACACCTGAGCAGGGTGAAGCTCAGTGTCCAGAAGCCTCAACTCAGAGCGGCGAGAGCCTCGAGTCCTCAGCTGACGCAAGCATGGACTCAGAGGGGGCGATGACAGGAGGGACAGCACCAGCCCTGACTGAGTAAAAAACCACCCTGGGGAGTGGGAACGATCAGGAGTGTGGTATGGCAGTTTGTGCAGGCAGGTGAGCAGGATGGTGAGCACTCGCCGTATGAGCAGGGCCCGGTGTGGGAGCTCTGCTCTGGCTGCCCCGGTGGTGGCCAGCGTAGGCACCCAGACAGAGCCGATGAGAGGGGAGGCTGCAGTGCAGAGCTCAGGGTGCAGAGAGTGCCTGCACTGGTCTGGTGAGGGGAGGGGGCACGGTGGGCAGGGCTGCTCTCGGTGCTCCCTGGTGGAGGTCCTCCTGCAGCAGGGGCTGAGCTGCGGGATGCTGTTAATGGGCTGAAAGATGTCAGGGAAGCTGAGAGGAAGCAGGAATGCTTGCTCCTGGCCCAACCTGTGCAGGGGCCTAAAGCATCCACTGCAGCTTATGCAGGAAAGTAGGAGGCCATTAACCCAGGAAGCTGGGAATTAGTGACAAAAAAAAAACAACAAAAAAGGGAGGAAAAGGACAATTAAAAGCAAGGGGCTTCCTCCTAAATCTGTTGTCCCCACGCAGAACAGCTTTGTGCAGGTGTGAGCAAACACACTCGCACCATGAACAGAACAGCCGGCTGGTGCACTGGTAAAGAAGATCTCTACTGGTGCTGCCAGGAAAAAGCGGCGGGTCGTAGTGGTAGGGGACTCTGCTTTGAAAGGGACAGAGGCACCCATCTGCTGGCCTGACCCAGTCTCAAGGGAGGTGTGTTGCCTACCAGGGGCACGGATCAGGGATGTGGCAGAGAGGCTGCCTGCTCTAGTAAGTCCCACGGATTATTACCCACTTCTGGTGATGCATGTGGGTGCTAGGGATACAGACAGCAGTAGCCCGGGGAACATGAAGAAGGACTACAGAGCCCTGGGAGAGGTGGTTAGGGGCTCTGGAACTCAGACTGTCTTTTCATCAATTCTCCAGGACACACGGGAGGACCTTAAAAAGGCTAGGAGGATTGGGCAGGTTAACAAATGGTTAGAAGGGTGTTGCCACAGTCAAGGGTTTGGGTATTTAGAACACAGGACTCAATCTGGGAGCCAGGTCTACTGGGGGCTGGCGGAGGGTCGCGCAGCAGTTTTGGTAGGAGTCTTGCCAGGCTGGTCAAGGATGCTTTAAACTAGGTGTGTTGGGGAGGGGGGCATCATTCCATCCCAGCACTCCCACTCAGCTGCCAGCACCTATAATAAATGCTCGGGGCAATGTAGAGATATCCCAGCCGCTCCAGCCAATGAGCCAGCTTCAGTTGGAGCTCGACTCAGATGCCTCCATACAAACACCCACAGCATGGGGAACAAACAAGAGGAATTAGAGATGAGTGCACGTCTACGGGGGTATGATATAATGGGCATCACAGAAACATGGTGGGATGGCTCCTATGACTGGAGTGTTGGAATGGAAGGTTACAGGCTCTTTAGAAAAGACAGGCCTGGCAGGCGGGGAGGGGGAGTTGCCCTTGATGTTGGGGACAGGCTGGAGAGTATGGAACTCTGTCTGGGGACAGGTGAGCAGTCCACTGAGAGTTTGTGGGTCAGGGTTAAAGGGAGAACAGTGATGGGAGACATTACTGTGGGGATCTGTTACAGACTGCCTGACCAAGAGGAACCTGTGGACGAAGCACTTTATAGACAGATAGCAACAGCCTCACACTCGCAGGCTCTAGTTCTCACGGGGGACTTCAACCACCCTGACATCTGTTGGAGGGATGGTACGGCCCGGCACAAGCAATCCAGGAGGTTCCTCGATTGTGTGGAAGACAACTTCCTTCTGCAAGTAACAGAGGAGCCGACAAGGAGAGGTGCCATGCTTGACCTTGTGCTCACCAACAGGGAAGGGCTCGTTGGAAATGTGACTCTCCAGGGCAGCCTTGGATGCAGCGATCACAAGATGGTCCAATCTGAGATCCTCAAGACAGTGAGAAGAGTGTGCAGCAAGCTCACTGCCCTGGACTTCAAGAGAGCAGACTTTGGCCTTTTCAGGAACCTGCTCAGTAAGGTTCCATGGGATACAGCCCTAGAGGGCAGGGGGGCCCAAGACTGTTGGATGATACTCAAGGATCACCTGCTCCAAGCTCAGGAGTGTTGCGTCCCAACTAGAAGGAAGTGCAGCAGGAGGGCCAAGAGACCTCCTTGGATGGATAAGGAGCTGCTGAGGAAGCTTAGGGGGAAAAAAGAGGCTTATAAAAGGTGGAAGCAGGAACAGGCAACCTGGGAAGAGTACAGGGGTGTTGTCCGGGAAGCTAGGGACCAGGTTAGGAAAGCTAAGGCCCAGTTAGAATTAAACCTGACTAGGGATATTAAGGATAACAGGAAGGGATTCTATAGGTACGTAGCGAATAAAAAACAGACTAGGGACAACGTCGGCCCCCTCTGGAAGCTATCAGGAGAACTGGCTGCCCTGGATTTGGAGAAGGCTGAGGTTCTGAATGACTTCTTTGCCTCGGTCTTCACTGGCAAAGGCTCTGACTGCACCCCCCAAGTCTTGGAAGGCAGACACAGGGACTGTGAGAACAAAGACCTTGTGCCCCCTGTAGGAGAGGATCTGGTTCGAGACCATCTTGAGAACCTGAACGTGTGCAAGTCCATGGGTCCTGATGAAATCCGCCCGCGGGTCCTGAAGGAGCTGGCAAATGAATTTGCTGAGCCACTGTCCATTGTAGTTGAAAGATCATGGCAGTCAGGTGAAGTTCCCAAGAACTGGAAAAAGGGAAATATAACCCCCATTTTCAAGAAGGGGAAAATGGATGACCTGGGGAATTACAGAGCAGTCAGTCTCACCTCTGTGCCTGGTAAAATCTTGGAGCAGATTCTCCTGCAAGGCATGCTAAGGCACATGAAAATCAACAAGGTGCTTGGTGACAGCCAGCATGGCTTCACTAAGGGGAAATCCTGCGTGACCAATTTGGTGGCCTTCTATGATGGGGCTACGGAACTGATGGACAGGGTAGAGCAGTTGATGTCATCTACCTGGACTTGTGCAAAGTGTTCGACACTGTCCCACACGACATCCTTGTCTCTAAATTGGAGAGACATCAATTTGATGGATGGAGCACTCAGTGGATAAAGAACTGGCTGGATGGCCGCATACAAAGAGTTGTGGTCAATGGCTCAGTGTCCGGCTGGAGACCAGTAACGAGTGGGGTCCCTCAGGGATCGGGGCTGGGACCGGTCTTGTTCAACATCTTCATTGCTGACATGGACAGTGGGATTGAGTGTGCCCTCAGCAAGTTTGCCGATGACACCGAGCTGTGTGGTTCGGTTGATACCCTGCAGGGAAGGAATGCCATCCAGAGGGACCTTGACACGCTTGTGAGGTGGGCTGATGCCAACCTCATGAAGTTTAACCATGCCAAGTGCAAGGTCCTACACCTGGGTGGGAGCAATCCCAGGCACAGCTACAGGTTGGGCAGAGAAGAGATTCAGAGCAGCCCTGTGGAGAAGGACTTGGGGGTGTTGGGTCGATGAGAAAGTGAACATGAGCCGGCTTCAGCGTGCACTTGCAGCCCAGAAAGCAACCGTATCCTGGGCTGCATCAAAAGGAGCGTGACCAGCAGGTCGAAGGAGGTGATCCTGCCCCTCTACTCTGCTCTCGTGAGACCTCACCTGGAGCATTGTGTGCAGTTCTGGTGTCCTCAACATAAAAAGGACATGGAACTGTTGGAACAAGTCCAGATGAGGCCACGAGGATGATCAGGGACTGGAGCACCTCCTGTATGAAGATAGGCTGAGAAAGTTGGGGCTGTTCAGCCTGGAGAAGAGGAGGCTGCGTGGAGACCTCATAGCAGCCTTCCAGTATCTGAAGGGGGCCTGTAGGGATGCTGGAGAGGGACTCTTCATTAGGGACTGTAGTGACAGGACAAGGGGTAACGGGTTAAAACTTAAACAGGGGAAGTTTAGATTGGATGTAAGGAGGAGGTTCTTTCCTGTTAGGGTGGTGAGGCACTGGAATGGGTTGCCCAGGGAGGTTGTGAATGCTCCATCCCTGGCAGTGTTCAAGGCCAGGTTGGACAGAGCCTTGGGTGCCATGGTTTAGTGTGAGGTGTCCCTGCCCATGGCAGGGGGGGTGGAACTGGATGATCTTAAGGTCCTTTCCAACCCTAACCATTCTATGAGTCTACGATTCTATGACTAGTTCCCATATTGTAAAGGTAAGACATCCATTTACCTGCAATTGGCTTCCAATCCTACATCTCGATTGTACCAGGCAAGTCATCTCAACGTAGGCTTCCAGGGCAAACAGCTAGAGCTCCCGGAGCTAAAGCGGGTGGTTATGTTGTCTGAATTTGGGTTACAGCTACAGATGGACTCCTGACCGTGGCAGCAGCGTGCAGGTATTCTGACATGAGTCTAACTTCACTGTCCTCTTAAGGTCTCTGTATTAACAGACAGCTGCAGGCCACAACCATCACTCCTATGTTCACATAAAAGTCAATCTCACCTGTCGAGCTCTCTTCGCTAGAGGGGTATGTGGTCTTTCCCAAGAGCAGATTCACCATGGTGGGAGAATTGGCTACTTTTAAAGGTGTCTCGCCCTTCCTGTTGCTTTGATGAGGATTCCCTCCATAATGTAACAACAATTTCACCACCTGAAAACAGAAATTGAGACTTGAAGTCACTCATGACATTTTGATTCCAGGCTTTTTGTACAACTTTCGTACAGAACTAAAAGGGGGATGTCCTCAAGCAGTCTGTTGTCAGAACATGCCTTAAGGTACAAACAGTCTTCAGTAATAAAGACAAAAAACAGCAACATGAACCAACTTGAGAGGAAAGAAGGGAAAAGAACATGACATTTTATCCCCTGAAATAGAGGAACAGCAAAAGTAAAACACAAAACCAGCACCAGGGCAGGGAAATTCCTGTCCACTACTATCAGCAGCAAATGATAATAAAATCACAGAATCCTAGAATATTTTAAGTTGGAAGGGACCTTAGAGATCACCTAGTTCCAACTCCCCTGCCACAGACAAGGACATCTCCCACTAGACCAGGTGGCTCAAAAAACTGTCCAACTGGCCTTGAACACTTAAAATAAACAGAATCTCTGATTTTGCACAGTCAGCTGCTTAAGGCATGAGTTAGAAAAAAAGTTATTAAAAACAGAGCTACGGAGTCCAGCAAAAACCAACCTTGAAGTGCCCGTTGTTGGCTGCATCGTGCAGTGGGGTGTCATCATCCAACCCCTTTGTGTTGACTTCAGCGCCCGCAGCAAGCAACTGCTTTGCAACATCATAATAACCCCGGTTGCAAGCCTCGTGCAATGCTGTCCAGCCTGCAAGCAAAGGGACACTCAGAACATGGACATCACCTTCATGGAGAAAGTTAGGGGTGGTGAAAATCTCACGCTGCGGGTGTGAATGTGTCAAGGGGTCTGTTCCTCTGATGGCCAACGTGATGGGCTTGTTTGCCTGGCTCCCCATGGCACAGCACGAAGAAACCTGCAGCTCTGCCTTTGTTACTCCAGCCAGGTGGTAGCTGAATCAATCCTGCTTTTCCCTCTGGTCATGAAATGTGCTACACAAATCTAGATAGTTAGATAATCTATCAGAACGGACACAGCCCCGGGAAATGAAAAGGCAAAGGTTTATGTAGGAAATAAGGAGAATTACTGATGCTGGGTGAAAGCCATCACCAAGGCCTCAAATCCTTTCCTCTTCCAGCTCCTCCATAAGGGCAAAACACTGCTGCCCATATCAGGATGAGCCCTGAGATACAGACATGGCTTCCCTACACAGATCTCACAAATATTTTCTGTGTACTCTCCAAAGCAAGCAGCCATTGCAGCTGCAAAACAGGCCCCTGCCTCGGCGAGAAACCAAACAGCATGCCTCCACAGTAACAGTGGCTCAGGTTCTCAAACAAACCTCCAAGGAACACGGAATGAAATATTTTATCATGTTCAAACAGACTATTTTTAAGCAGAAATTGTTCTGAAGTTTCCCAGCAAATGTGCTTGGTTCCTTCGGTGTTTTGCTGATAGCATCGTGGGAGCTCGTTCCATTAACTTCACTTGGAGCATTAAGAAGGAGCACCTGTGACCAGAATTAATCACAACTGATACTTCAGCCTAGCACTGGTATTAATCATACAGGCAGAGGAACATGCAGATTTATTTATAGCTCCAAAATCGTGCAAAGAGAACAGCAAAGAGCAAAGTGAAGCTCTGGGATGTGCTGGAAGAAGGGCTAATTCAGCCCCATCACTGGCACGGGTGTGCACCAACAGCACTGCTCGCCACCTCATGGCTGCCTTCTCACCATAGGACTTGGGGCTGTTCCCATCCCAGACTCCCTTCCCCATTCCGAACACCAGAAGCAGGAGCTTGGTGGCCCCACTGAGGAGGAGAAGGAGGTGGTGAGGCTCCTGAGCGTCAGGATGGTCAATGTCTCCTCTAACTCAAGACACTGGGCTGGTGCAGCTGGGAGCCTGACCCCAATATTTGGTACTTAAAAACAACCCCAAAAAGCTGTAGGCATCAGCCACTCAACCCTGGAGCAATGACTTTACAAACCCACTCTTGTCAGTATTTTTGTGCACATGACTTCTTGTATTTTAAGTAAAAAAAGAGCTAAACCAGCCCACTTCCCTTTGTGAATTCCCCTCCAGACTTCCAAGAATACACCCTCTTGGAAGGACACAAGAAAATGGAGAAGAGGGTCCTTGTCACAGTATAACAGTGTGTAGCTGCAGCAGCCCCAGAGATGGCTATGGATCTAGCCCAGCACAGCATCACTGCCCTGAGCAGGACCATGTTCAGACCAATAGCATAGCCTGGGAATTCAGCTCCCAGACTACAACAAGGGAACTGATGCTTTTCAGGGATTTATTACTTTGACAGACTTGACGTAGGGTTTTGTTGTTTTGTTTTTAGACGACTGCAAGATTTTTTTCCTCCCCAAAGGACAAACAATTTTTGGTTAAGCCCCTATTTACAAGTCACAAACCCACATTATAAAGAAACTTCTTTCTCTAGTGGGAGACGTTCTTAGAGGTAGAACAGTCAACCAGGCTGGGAAAAGGTTCAGCTGCCAGTGCTGACAGGTTCCCTGCAGTGCTGCCAGCAGGCTGGTTACCTGCGAAGTCTTTCACATTGACATCTGCACCCTCGATTATGAGCTCCTTGATGCGCCGGGCATCTCCTCGGATGGCAGCTCGATGCAGCCGAGTCTCTCCTCGCTCGTTTCTCTTATTTACTTTATCTTTGGTTTTGGAGGCAGAGTTAGGAGTTCCCTTCTGACAAACTGTAGACTGAGAGGGATGCTTTGGTGTTGTGTCAACTGCACGGAGAAAAGAAACAAGAGTGAAGAACCACAACTCAAAGGAAGCCTAAAAATCCCTTAGAGGGAGCTCTTGCAACGCGTTTCACCTTGCCTCTCCCTAAAACGCTCACCATAAGGCATGAGAGGCAACTGCACCTCTGAAGTCGCTGTGAAGACAGAGGAAAGCCTGTGTATGCATAATGCAGATATTAATTGCAGGCTGCCAAAGTCCACTGGAGAGAACTGCAGTCCTTGCAAAGACTGTAGGCAATCCCAGGATTTGGAAGCAGATAATGCAGCTCCTTACCCTAAAACCTCATTTCCTAAGGGAAGCTGCCTGTAATACATGAGGTCTGACAGCTCTGGGAGGAGGCTGCACATTTCCTGAGAGAACATCTGAATGCTCTGAAGACTACGAAGCTTTTCTGCCTCCCCTTTTCCTCACCCCAAATAACAGCAACATAAGCAGCTAGATCCGTGTTAAGAAGAAACAAAATATGTGGCTAGAGCTGCAACATCTGTGTGTAGGGTGCAGATGTGCTCATACAGACAGCACAGTGCCTCTAAAAACCCCGGGGGGTCATGTATGAAGCAGATAAAAATGACTAAAATACAAAATCCATGGTAAACACGTTCCAGATGCTCCACATCTCACGTTACAGTTGCAGTGGTTACACATCCTATCCCTCTCCACAGGAAGAAACCTTAAAAAAACCCACAGAGGAAGATATTCTAACATTATTCACAATGTTCCTTTACTGAGTTAGCCCCAGAGCCAGTGGAAAACGTGAAGGTCTAGCACGAAGGAGCTGCCGCGGAACCGAAGCTGCAGTGAAGCAGCCAGGGCAGGCTCAGTGGTGGCCTGGATTTGGCCCACAGGACGTCTGCTACTGCCTTATGCTAGAAGGAGGAAGGGCAGCAGCAGCCACATGTGAACCTACAGCAGTGCCTGCAGCGGGAGCAGGTATCCTGCTGCCCCACTGCCACATCTCACCTTTGGCACTGTGAGCAGGGAGACCTCATGGAGCATCCTCAGGGATGAGCTGCCAGGGGGTTACAGCTCATCCCTGCTGCCTTCAAGGAGCTCCCTTAACCACACTGAGCAAACCCACCCTCTGGACCTTACCTGGGCTGTTTGCAGACTCTTCTGCTGTCATCTGCATAAGGAGAGCAACTTGCTGGCGCTCGGACAGTGGATATCCTGCCCGTATCCCCGAAAGGCCCATTCCGAAGAGCAAGCCAGGCTTTCTGGTGGCGGGTTCCTTTTTAATCCTCTTCCGCTCGGGACCCTGCTTTTCTGTGGAGACACAGAAACACAAGCTGTGAATGCTGCTGGAACTCAAAGCCATGTTTGCTTCTGAGCGGTGCTAACAGCTCTTCAATCCAATTCTGTACCTCACAAATGGAAAAGCCTGTGGTGAAGTATGCATCCCTGCAGTGGGAGCACCAGCACCCAGGGCAGCTGGGACACACACTGCTCCTGCTGCCCACCAGCTCTTCTGACAGTGTCTCCCAGTATAGGCTTCTACTATTTCTCCCCCCACCATCAAAGAACAGTACAAGAGGGGGGAAGCAGGTCCTTTGTGGTCTGTACCTTCCATCTTGCTTCTAGGAGCCTCCATTTCATGCCATGGTGCTTTGAGGAGTGTATGCAGTCTTGCACCACCACAACGTGGACTGAACTGGAGGCACCTAAAAGCCTCAACAAAAAGTGCTAGCAAGACACAGGCTGACAGCTTGGAAACGTTACCATCTCATCCCTTCGTTATCATCAAACGGGTGCACTGCCCCTGGGAGCACCAGGCTGGTCCTCTCCTCCCCAGTGCAGAGCACACACCTGCAGGTCAGGCAGATGACTTCTTAGCCATATATATTCCTGCATGCCTCTTAAGAAAATGCCGAAAAGGAGGGCAGGAAGAAACTCCTGTGCCTGGCTTGTCATCCCCCAAATCCCAGCCTGACCCTCAGCCTCCTAAATCAGCCAGCTACAAAGGCAGCTCCCACCGATGGGCTGTGCGTGGCCTCCTCTGGAGCTGGAATTTGCTGCTGGAATGCCATATGCACAGGGATGAGACAAACCCCAGCTTCACCCTGCACCTCCAGCTTTGCTCTCAGGAGCCACGCAGCAGCAGCCTGCTGCAAGCTGGTGAGAAGTGGACCCTGCACTGTGCAACTTGCTGCATCCCTCCCCATGCCCAGCTCAGGCATCCAACATCAGTGAGAAGTCTGGTACTAATACAGCCTTGTCTTGAGTATTTTCCTGTCTTTGTGCAAGTATTGATCCCTTTCCCATTCAAGGAGAGTCAGCAGCCCTTCCTCTGTGCTTCTGGTTTGTTTGTTTTCTTTGTTGATGCTGTCAGGTGAAAGCATAAGTTCTGCTTCATCCTCCTCTCCAGCAGGTCCACAGAGCCACAGCCATGCCACAGCCATAGAATCACAACCCTCACAGGGAAGAGCTTCTGCCTAAGAGCTCATCTCAGTCTCCCCTCGGGCAGGTTAAAGCCATTCCCCTTGGCCTGCACCTACAGGCCCTTGTCCCAGGCCCCTCTCCAGGTTGTGAGTCCTGAGGAAGGGGTGCATTCAGCAAAGTTTCAAGGTACCACCATCAAGAAAGAAAAGTTAAGTTTTCTTTCAAGAAGCCAGCCAAGCAAGAGACAGAATTATCTGCAGAGCAGCATGGCAATTCCTTGTCAGCAGCCAAGCTGCATCCCTCCTACTAGGCAACTGTCCTAAACCCACAAAGAAGCATAAGGAAGATACGGTGCATGTAAGTGGAAAATCCAACTTTGATCATGTCTATTTCTGAGCACTGATACGGTTTGTTTAGAGCCACCTGACTGCAGGGCTGGTACCAACATTCTGAGCAGCCACAGCTACAGCAGTTATCAAACCCAGGTGAATGGCAGCTTGTCCTCACATCACACGCTCAAACACCAGTTTGAGTCAAGGATGGCTTGATGCTGTTCAAGAAACCTGAGCAGTAAAACACCTCACTGCATCCTTGATGTAATGAAGACTGCAGAGACAAGCTGTTCAACCCTACTAAACAGGGAAATAAATAGAGACTCTGTCCTCCAACTGACCACCTGTGCTTTTCAACAGAACAAATCCTGCCTGTGACTTTGAAGCACGAAGTAAACATCTTTTTACTGAAAATGAGTTTTGCACAGCCACCAGCCACTGGCTCACAGAGTCACAGACTGGTTTGTGTTGGAAGGGTCCCTAAAGCTCATCCAGTTCCAATCCCTGCCACAGGCAGGGACACCTTGTGCTAGAGCAGCTTGCTCCAAGCCCCTGGGTCCAACCTGGCCTTGAACACTGCCAGGGATGGGGCAGCCACAGCTTCTCTGGGCACCCTGTGCCAGTGCCTCAACACCCTCACAGGGAAGGAACCTTTATTGTCAGCCCCAGCAGGGATGGGCACTCACCACGATGCTGCCAGGAGACAGAGGCATTGAGAGGTTATTATCACAGCAAGCCTGCAAGTACCTGCTCTCCTCAAAGAGGAACACTGTGACCTGGAGCACTTTCACATGGGCTGATTACACTGCTGATATGGTACACCGAGTCTTCTAGCGAGGCAGGATAGGCATGGGATCTCTTCTACTCAAATGTTAGACTCTAAACATGCTGATTATTTCAAGATATTCTGAAAACCCTAGAAAGCCTTAGAGGGATAATACACATAGGTCTGTGAACAAGCAAATGTCTGATAATGCTCCTCAAGAAACCGGGCTGTGACTCCCAGCAGCCAGGGAGAGGAAACCCCACCATGTAACCACCCAGCACCCTGAAACTGGTAGTCAAATGTGTGTGGGAAGATGCAGACCTCCAAGAGGATATGCAGTGGATCACACAGATGCAAGCTTTATGGATTAGCTGCATCCATTCTCTTCCCTACCACGAGCCCTGTGCCAAGGCAGGGTCTGGCAGCCTGGGAAAGTCAAATCCTGCACCCTCCAGCCCAGCTCTGCTTATCTGGTATTATCTGTTGTTTTGAGACATCCATTGTGTTCTCTGGCACATGGCCACTGGCAGGACAGAGCCTGCTTTGCCTCCACACAAAGTCCAGCAGGTCAGGAGAAACTGTGATAGATGGGTCTGAACTCACTCAGTGGACTTTGTACTGAAGCACAGGCTTCCTCATTCAAACTGCCAGTGGAGTAAAAGTCTCTGGCATTTGAGGGCAGCAAAGTGTGGGGCCATCTCCACTGCTCCAGCTCGACTCATGCCACTTGCATCTCCTGCACTCCCTTGGTCACCATTTAGCAGGCAGATCCAAAACCCTTTACCCTGCCCCAGGCACCAAAGTGCCACCCTCTGCTGCCCTCTCCTGCTCTCCCACTGCAAAGATCTGGCCCAGAGCAGATGATTTCCATTGCCCCCTGCACCTGGGATCCTGTATGTTTAAGAAATGGTAACTCCATACCAGGCAATTTCTCTAACCAGACAGCACAGGTCACCCTTCTTCAAGCACAAGCCCTGGAAACACATCTGTGCATTGAATGAGAACCCTGGTCTGCTTCTCCAAAGCCACATTTCGGTCACCCTGGCAGCTATAACAGAGCTGTAAGATGAAATCAGATCATGGGAAAGTGGATAGTTTTTTAATGGTTTAAAATAAAATCAAACTCGATGTGCTTATGGTAAGAAAACAACTGAGCCCAGGCAGTTCCAGGAGCCCAGCAGCCAGTCCAGCCAGGCATACCCACCCGAGCACAGCGATACCTCATCTGCACAGGCTGCTCCTCGCTAGGCTCCAGAGCTCCTGCTTGTTAAATGCTGCTCAGCCAGGCCCAGCTTATCCACACACCTCTGCTCAGCTCAACAGGCAGCTCCTGGTCGCATCCTGCCTTGTCACGGAACCCAAGGATGCTGAAGGGGGATCACACTTTGGCCAGTGCCAACAGGAAGGGGCTTTGAAGTAAGGGCAATGCACGAGGGTTGTATGTGGTAGAGAGAGGGCTGCTCTGCATGTGTGGAGGGAGCCACAGTTAGAACGGGAATGTTTTCATTTTACTATTACTGGGCTGCTGCAGGCTGTCAGCATGAGCCTGTGATTTGCAAGAATTGATTACTGAGTTCACTCGAAACCCCCTTAAACTTCTATTAATCCTGCAGTCACAGAACATCCTCCTCCAGAGAACATTTAACATTAAAAACCAGGTGATCAACAAGATATAAATAAATGGGAAGTGACCAGCTCCCCCTGGCTATGGTGAGGCAGCCAAGGACTCGGGATTGTGTGTGTTTCCCTGTGTGAAAGCGGCATCACCCGGTGCTGCACAGGATCACATCTAGTCCTGCGTGACCAAGGTGCTTCACACCTCAGTGTCTCCTCCTGCCCAGCAGGAGACGGATTCCTCCCTCTGGTTCTGGGGCCATGGGGCTGCAAACGTGTTTTATTTCAATTCAGAAGACTTTACTCAGAATCTGATTTTCAGCAGATTTTAAAGGGCACCTGCAGAAAGGTCTCTGCTCAATGCTTCAGGTGCCACTGGCTCCTGCGTGCTGCTCCTTCTCCTCTTAAATGTTTCTCTTAGAACACCTTGCAGCAACGTGGAACAAATTAACAGGAACACTCACAATAGGTAAAAAAATGCCTCAGCAATCAGGAATAAAGGTTATTTTACACTAAAACCCCTCCAGCAAGCTGTATGCATGCCAGTCCCTGTGTGTAAGCACAAAAACCAGAGGCACAAGGGGGTGTGCAGACGAGGAATTATCTCACTGCCCATCTCCAGAGATGGTGGCTGGACCGGGCACACTGATCCCAATGGGAAGGAAGATGACAGCAGCCCAGCGATGCCCTGTGCATCTCCACTCAGCTGTTTTTAAAGTAGCTCTTCTGCTGCTTGCTTCAGCCCTCTGCAAACCTCCAGAGCAAAGCCTCAGCCTGGCGCTGTGGTGGTTTAATTTGGGGATCCTGCTTGGCTCTTCCCTCACGCTGACGCTGGCAGGAACCGCATGCACAGGCTTAAAGGGGAAAAAGCAGGATCTGAGCAGAGCTGTGGCTGCCCAGCACAGCCGGGAGCTGCTGCTCCTTCCTTTCATCACACTGAACCTGGGAGGCTTGTGAAAGGCAGGACAGCAGCAGGTTCACAGGACAAAGAGGTTTGGGCATTAGCCCCGCAGGTGGTTCTTGTGCCCAAATTAGAGTGCAGGTCATGCAACGCTCGTGCTGCTGCAATGGGCACTAAATCCAGAGCTGCTGGAAGCCCATCAGCAGCTCTGCAGAGGTCCCAGGGCACAGAGGCGTTCAGGGCTGTTGGGCTGGCTCTAGCAGGCCCAAGCCAAAATGGGAGAGAGGAGAGAGGCAGGGAAGGACAGAGGAAAGGGTGGTGACGGAAAATCTGCCTCGAACAGGCACTGTGAGATGCTGGCAGGTTGTGGGAATGGGAGCTCCAACCCTGAGCTGTGGCTGAGCCGCTCGGCTCCTCGCTCCCCACGAGCACATTGTACCCTGTAATGCAAAAAGCATCTGTTTAAGCTGTTCCAACATGACAACGCACGCACGTAAGGTGGTACCCCGAGGAAAAATACCGTTTCCAAACCAACCAGCTCACGCTGAACATCTCAGCGTTGCACAGAGAAGCTGGCTGTTGGCTTGCCGGTGAGTGGGGATTTAAAACAGTTTATTTGCCGAGCAAGCACACAAACAAAAGATCAATGAGAATAAATTAGACCGGCACAGACAGCAACAGAGACTGCATTGCACCCCCGAGAGACTGCACAAGCCTCTGTTTTCCCCATCCCCAGCCTAGCATGCGTAAGAGTGACTCATTTTTACTGCAGAAGTTGTAGGGCATAAAACATTTTGGAGCATGTCAGCTCAAACCAGGAGAAAAGCAGGTTTAACCTGAACACGGCAGCCTGGAGCTCGCAGGGCATCTGCAGACATGGACCAGCGCGTGCTGAACAAGGCTGATCATGAGCCAAAAGGTTTGTAGCACACGATACAACCACGTCAAGAGGCTTTTAAGGACAAGCGTACAGGATGGTGCTGAGTGGAAGGCTTCAGCGCTGCAGGAACATGGCAGTGGTGTGAAATGGGAGCAGTGGAAACAGCACAATGGCATGGGCAGATAAGAGAAGGGCAGTGGAGAGAACAGGATAAAAACAAGGCAGTGAGTAAGAGGGGGGAATGGGGATGGCATGGCTGCATGGAGACCACCAAAAAGCAGAGGAAGGCGGCACTGGGGCTGGAGAGCTGCACCCGAGGACCAGGGGAGGCTCTGCACCAGGAGGGCACGGACATGCTGCAGAGCCTGCAACACACACAGGCTGGGGGGCACAGATGGGAGATGATGTCTGGCTCATCAGCCAAGTGAAAACAGTGCCAAAAAGGAAACCAAAGAGGAAAATGAGAGGAAAAGCTATAGCAGGGTCTGCTTCCACAGAATGGCAAGGAAGGCACCCGAGCCTCTCCTATACAGCACTGAGCTGCTTTCTAATTTGACGGAGGGAGAGGGACCAGAGCCAGAGCCTGATCCTGCACAGCTAAGCTGAAAGGAAGGTGAAGACATCGGCTCCAACACTCAGAAGCGGAGCAGAGGTGTCAGCAAGGGGAATGAGCCCATTTATAACCACATCAGGTCACTCTGTGTGGGACTGAGCCCCATCAGCCTGGGGACAGACAACCCACAGACTGGACCCCAGTGTTTGCAGTACCTTTAAAAGCATCATTCTGTTAGAGAGGTTCAATGCTGTGTGATCCAAATACAGGCATGCTCCCTCCATTTGCAGGATAGACAATACCATCTATGCATGTAAACGTGTCTTCTCACCAGAGCAGCCACTGGCTAACAAACTGCTGCAAGAGGAACCAAGGGGCTTATACCAGAAACAAATCTCCACGTTAAACATGAATAATTCCGAGACCCCAGTTTTCAGGCCCAAACCTTTTCATTCCCCACAAAACAGAGGGAGATGAAGGAGGGTGGATGGGGATGAAGGCTCCTGACATTCCTCCCCTCCTGGGAGCCGGGGGCAGGACACTCTGCAGACAGAGCTGATAAAAGCTCTTGTATGAAGCAAAAAGCCATCATTGATACATTTTTGGTTCACAGAGACACAGCACACTGCAACCTCTCACTCTGCATGTTAAGGAGGTGACGAAGGGGGGAGGAGGGAGATTTATGGCAGCTCCCATCATAAAACGACCTGCTTTTTCCACACAGCACTTCCCAGATGGCTGATGCACACGGGGAGTTTCTAAGGGTGATCTGAAGGCTGGTGTTTGCCAGTCTATCCACACTGTACTGGCATTATGGAGCCCAGCTAGAAACGGAGAAGCTCTGACATTCACTCTCTCCCTGGTTGCTAGGTGAGAACAGTTTCTTGACTATTTTAGTAAAAGGACTGAAATTATACAACCAAAGAAAGACCCAATGCAGCAGAGCCCATTAGAGCCCTCCAGCTGCACACAGCCGAGCGCAGCCAGCGACGGAAAACGCGCACAAATAAGAGTTTCGGAGGCAGATGCATTTTTTAATAAGCCAGCAATTTGCTTCTCACGGATTCCCTCGCCAGCCTCCCAACTTGTGACTAACGAGCCCGTTCCCATGCAGGGGCACTCAAGCCCCTCTCAGGCATTAGGCAACCCAAGAGCCAGCTCCGGGAGAGGAGCAGGGTTTGGGTCATCTGATTCATCAGGCGTTTTCTAACCTAGCAATTAGCGTCACGTAACACACTCAGGGGATTAGCATGAAGGAGGCTGCGAAGCAGCATGAGTTTTCAGCTTGCAGGCCAGCTTCTGTTGACCATCCTCACGCTAACCCTGGTTCCCCCGCAGTATACAAGCCCTTGGGATCAGCCCTGGACAGTCCCCTACAGCCAGGGAGAGGTGTGCATGCACTTACCAGCTCACAGGGCTGGCTGGGGTTTTGTCTCTCCCTTCTTCCCCCCAAAGCAAAACCATTCTGTGCCAAAGTGGGGCCTCAAGGCCAGTGCTCAGGTGTTCTGCAGAGGGGCAAGGGCATCTCTGGGGTTTATGGCCGCTTGCTAAAGAAATATATCATTATATAGGGGGGAACTGCAACACAAACCTCACAAACCTGCTGTCTGGCTGGGAAGGGACCTCGGGGTGGGAGCAAGGAAGCTGCCAGGACATCTCATGTCAGAGGGAAGCTGGATGGACGGACATGACTGGGGTGTCACCAACACCCCCCAAAACACCAGCAGAGCATTATGGATAGCTGGGAGGAGTAGCAAGAGAGAGCAAGGGGCTGGGGGAGGCAGGAGGGCTGGGGACATGAAGTAGTTCCACCAGCTTCTTACTCTCAGCTTACACCTAACTTTACTATTCAAGAACTTAGAAGCACAGTATTTCTTTTATTTCTTTCATCAAAGCAAGAGGCAGAAACAGCTTAAGGACTTTTACGTTTCAGCTGCAGGCCTCTCAGGCCATGTTTTCCATACCCCCTCAATCCAGTCTAGCCACCTCTCCCCGCCTCCCCAGGCTGAGATGACCATCAAATGCCACGAGACCACAACAGATGCAGATGACGCTGTTGTTATTTCGGTCGGCACGGGAAGCTGCCGCTCTCCATCTCCAGAGCAGGAGCCTCCTCCTGCTCTGTGCCCTGCACCACGGCGGGTCCCCCACCTCCGCCGGCCCCAGCACGGCATCAGCATCGCTGCCAGCACAGCCTGCGTGACATTTGGTTCAACTCAAACAATTAGGGCAACAACAACATCAAGTGATGCTGAGAAATCCCATGACCTGAAGCCACAATGCTGCTAAGCCACACACTGATCACCCTCCCTTCCTAGCCAGGGACTAAAGCAGCAACGCTCGGGTGGCACAGGGAGAACCAGGCTCCTGCTTGGCCATGAGCTGCTGCTGGGCTGATGGAGGAAGAGGCAGCCCAACACTACTGCAGGACCTGAGGGCTCCAGCTTTCGGGTTATCACCCATGGGATTTAAAGGGCATCTAACCCACCATGGATCCCCATCTGCAGCACTTTCAGAGGCACTCAAACCCCTCCTGCCTCCCCCCTGTTCCCTCCTCAAGGGACTTCAGGTCTGCAAAACACTCAACTCAAGAGCTGCCAGAGACATTGAAGTCTCCATGACAAAACACTTCAAAATAAGGATTTCTCTTGTGTTTGGGAACTTCATACAAGTGAAGTGTTTTTGGTTGTGCACCAGGCGAGGGCTGGGTACCCCATCTGCTGCTCTCACTGACCAATAGCAGCAGACACTTCACTAGCTCTGCATGGCCACAGCTGTGAGAAGGAGCACAGGATGGCTACAGGGCCCCACTTTAAAGAGTACGTTTATTTAAGCCTGCGTGCTATTTGGCAATGGCAGGATTTGTACATGACCTGGACTAAACTAAGCTTCTCTTTTACATGCACTGATTTGTCACCAAGCCCACACAAAACCAATCCTCAAGATTTCACTCAAACCTGATGAGGAGCAGGAGTAGAACCTGAAGATTTGGAGGCACAAAAAAATACAGCAGCAACCCTGCAAGGGGAAAATAAACTCCAGTGTATTCCTTACTTCTCCCAAGCAAATCCTCAGACGAGACAGACCTTCTGCACCCAACGGGGTAACAGGCACCAAGCTGCTCCACTGCTGTGGACCTGCAGTTGTGACCGAGCCTTGCTCAGACCATTCCAGCTCCCAGGGAGAGCTCTCAGAGGCCAAAATTAACTCACAGTGCTCAGAGATTTGTATTAAGTCCTAACTCTCCCCGGTGATGATGATGATGACTAAAGGTCTGGGAACTAGAGCTCAACCTCGAGCCAAGGGACTCAGGTGACATCCAGCTAAAGAAACTGCAAGACGAGTGGGTATCATGGCTTTTACGCTCCAAGACTGTGCATTTCACAGCTGACCTTCGAGCAGCATTACCTGACCGGGTGTACATGACACGGACCAGTCAGAAACCTGCTCATGTGAAGCCATGGGGCTGCAGGGAGGTGGGGAGCACCCGGCCCCACGCTGCAGTCTGGTGCCGTTGAGTCAGCCCTGTGAGTCAGCCGTGGCTCAGCACTGCTGGCACCAGTGCCCCAGGAGCATACAGGAGGAGCATCTCTGTGCCAGCCACCCCAGCACACCTCTCCTGCACCTCCCTGCATGTGTATTCCCAGCAGCACGGTCCCCTTCTCCCTGCTGTGGCCTGCAGGATGCTTCTTAACACCACCACGAAATGCCTAACCTGCTTTCAGCCCAGGACACAAGCAAGGAGCTGCACCAAGCCTCAGAAGCTGCTGGGAAAGAAGCTGGATGTACTCGTTTGGAAGCTGCCAGGCAGCACGTAGGCTCTCAGCAACGTCTGGAGATGTGGGGAGATGCCACACGAGTGAGAGGAGAAGGAAGGAGGAGAAGTCTCAGGCAGAGAGATGCTGCTCCCACAGTACTGGATCTGTAACACGCACGGTCTGCAGGCTCACAGCTTTGCGCCTATTTTTTCTCCTAAAGACAGTTTATTCCGTTAACTTTAAGGAACCCAAAAGCCAGAATTGTTGCTCTAGAAACCATTCTGAAAGGGACAACTTTAAAAGCTTTAGCACTGAACCTACTGCACCCAAACCACCCCCATCAGTGCTGGGCTCCCGGAGCCCATCTCCCATAAGGGAACAAACCCCGAGTGGCGCTGGGAGCTGGCTCAGCATCAGGGCGCAGTGAAGGCATGCTGGCTGGCGGCAGGCTGCTGCAAGCAACACCAGATCAAGAATGAAATCGCTTACTTGCTCGCTTTCTGAACACCTCAGCACTCTGCCAGCAGCACATGCTCCTCAGCTAGCTCTGTGAGTGGGCTGCAAGAGCAGCGCTGAAGGAAGGAGGGCAGGGTGAGCTGCCCCACTGCAGCATGAGTTTGGGACAAACCTCTGCCCTCAAACACACACTGCCCTCCAGCTGCCTGGGTGCTGCTGGAAAAGCCACCCCAGAGATGGAAGGCACCAGCGCTCAGGGTAAGTACTGAGCACACAGGAGATGGAGGTTAATGTTTGCAACCTGATGGCAAGGGGACAGTGCCACCTATGCACCAAGGTGGCAAACACAGGCCATGAGGCATGTGGGCTCATCCCAGCTATCCCAGCACAGGCTGTCACACCACACCGGGCCAGGGTGGGCTTTGCTGTCTTTCCACAGCAAGGCAAACCCAGGACAGATGCTTTCTTGCACCACACAGAGTGCACGCACGTCAAAGCTGAGCCAGAGCTATTCAGGGACAGAAAAACAGGCAACAGATAGGCTGTGCTAAGGAAAATGAGTCACCGCAACAAACCAGGATGAGGATTCACTATTGTTTAAACATTTGAAGAGGGGAAAAAATAGCCCACTACAGGCAAGAAGAGCACTCTCCTAGCTCTCAGCTCCCACATCCTCACAGCTGAGTTCCACTTGGCTGCGGAATACCCCAGCAAAACTACCCTTACACACACAAGAGCCTGTGTACAGCAGCTTAACTGTGTTACATAAATCATCTAAGGTCAACCCCCCAACTGGAATACCGATGTTGCAATCCTGCTTCTCCCAAGAGATGAAATCAAAGTTGAGGAAGCGACCAGGAAAAAGCAGCCTCCCCATCCATCCTCATGTTCTGCCCAGGGAAGGAGCAGGGCCTGCGGGGTGGGTTTGCTGCAGCCCCTTTGTCTGAGACAAAAGCCCATCCTCTGACAGCCACGCATGCTTGAGCAGGAGTGTGTGCAGCGTCAGACCCATGTTGTTAGATGAGCACACCGATCCCATAGGCATGGGGCAGCCTTCTGCACTGCAAACATGCTTCTACCTGCTCAACAAAAGCCATCCTTGAGCCAGGACAAGGAACATAGGGACCTGAAACACCCCATGGTTGCAGTGGGGTGGTGGAAGAGGAGAGCAAGGTGCCAGTAAGTCGTTTCCCATCTCAAGCATCTGATTCCTGGAGTAAAAGATCTCAGAGAAGAGGAAGAGGCTCCTACTAAGCTTCAGCCTGACTGCATGTTTATCTGCAGCTCCCTGCTGCTATCTCCTCCCCAGTGGCTGAGTCACTTCCTCTCCTGTCTCCACCAAACAGGTTGCTAGAGCCTCCCCTACACCTTCCCAGTGCCTGTGGAGCCCAGTTTGTGTTTAAATGTGTTTTTGAGCACCATGACCACCTCAGAATGTCCTGTGTGCAGGAGGGAGCTGCGCTCGGCTCGGCTCTGATGCTCGCATACCCGCTTCCCCAGGAAGGATTAGCTCTGAAGAGGAAGACAAGACCGAAGAGACAAAGTCCCACTGCTGCTGAAAGCAAGGTCCGACACGAACGGGTGTATCAGGGGCCGTGGGGATGCTCCTCTGCACCCTGCAGCAGCCACAGCCTGTCCCCAGTTTTCTCCTCTGCTCCCCTACCCTGCTGCTCTCCTTTTAATTCTGTTTCCTTCTCGCTGCTGCCAGCAGAAAGATTTCCAACATCTCTGCAGCCAGAGCCCAGAGCCCTCTTAACTGCTGGGAGTCATGGAAAGCATGCTGGTAGAGCCCTACCATGACATTTTAGCTGTCACAAGGGTCAGACAGCCCTCAAGCGAGCTTGGACAACCAACTACTGAACATGGCAGAAACAGCCTTGACAAAGCAAAAGCTATGGTTCCAGCTAATCAGTTTTGCCTTGCCCCAGCCGTCCTCCCTCCAAAGGTGAAACCCCTTGACATATTCAAGTGAGACACTAGAGCATGATGAATGTGCTTGGGAACACAGGGCTCCAAAGAGCACCACGATGCTTGGAGAGCAAGTAGGGATCACCCGTGTCAGGCTGTAACCTCCTCTGCTGCCCAAGGGCAGGGGCCACCCTTCCTCCCACCACTGCAAACCCAAATTGATTCATTCTCCAATGCGCTCCCATCCACACACCCTAAATGCAAACCCAACACTTCATCCCTGCCAAGGCCCATCGGTACGAACTGTCCCCTAACGAAATGAATTCATGTTTTGAGACTTTCTCTCCCACAGGGAGCTCAGCAACTGTGGAAATTATCATTTGGCACATGGAAACCCACAGAAAAGCCGGGCCAGCCTCAGGAAACTGGGCTCTGTTGTGGTGGCTCTGACCTGTTAAGATCTGCCCTCCTGACTTCTGAACCAGAGGAGACTGGTCAACAGCTCCAGCAGGCTGACACAGCACAGACCACCTCACATGCTCATAGCCCATTTTATATCATTGCACAGTTACTGAGTCTTACCTGACCAGAAGTATTTCCAAATGTAGATTTCCTAGAAACTTCCAGAGAGAACCTATGCCAACCTCTGCCCACAGAACTACAGTTAAGCCCCTTACAACCAAACAGCGTTATCTGCTTCATGTCTAAGCTTTGCTACAGCTCTTTCCAACTGCTTACCAATCACACAGCCCGGTCAACATCTCTGTAAATACATGGGGCTGTGGTGGGCAAGAGCCATGTGTACCCAGCCACTTTTCTTCCCCGACATGCCACCTGCCTGACCATGACACAGCCGGCTTAAACACCCATAGCAGCACCAGTGCTCCCCAGAAACAAGGCATGTGTTGAGGATGCAGTCATGCTGCATCCCCCAAAGCAGCCTTGGCAGTAGGTTGAACAGGGGCAGACAGGTAACCTTAATGACCTCAGGGTCACGAGGACCACTTGCACCAACCCCAAAGAGCCGATCTAACCACGCCAACAGGCCCAGAAGGCCACATCACTGAAGTCACACCTACAGCTCACCACTACAGCCTCCAGACAGATTTACACACGTTTGACAATGCCTGTGCACACACCAACTGGAAATAATTGTTGTTTAAAGCCCCAAAACAACAAAACATGTCTGGAGAGGATAGAGATGTATTTACACAGACATACACACATACCTCAGGTTTATTTGAGGCAAATGCATGCAAGTTCATGTTTTTACTACCTGTTTTTCTTTTAAAGAGTACTCATGTTTAGCCTCTGATTTATCCTCTACATTCTTACTAGCAGGCCCAGCACTGTTCATTACCTTGTCTAAGCTACAGTTCATGAACTAGACTACTTAGAAATAGAATGGACCCCTAGCCAAAAGAAGTGCCTCCTCACAAACCAATCTCTTGCTCCAGTTAAAACACTGGATGCTGTGTGTTCCCCCCAGCCCAAACATCCACATTTTGAGGGTGGACTATGTAATTTCTGTACCTGTGTCTGAGTCTTTTTGATCTCCATTTGTTCCAACAGTGAAAGGCAACTTCCGTTTGGTCGTTCGCTCCTTCACCTCTTTGCCGCCATCGCTCCGGTCCAACTTCGGAGTCTTGGTTAGAGAAACTTTATCTTTATCCTACAAAAAGAAGGGACTGGATTAGCAAGAGCCTTCCCCAGACTGTGTTCACCTAAACCCCCCGATGTCCTACACCAGCCTCATGCAGCACTTGTCCTTCCCTTTTCACCTTGGGTTTCCAACATCTGGGTTTAGCGTCCTGCTAAAAGCAGCATCCACCAAGCTAAGAGCCCCACCAGAGAAGAGCAAAGCCGAACAAGGTTGCTGCATGGTGCCAAAACTGCAACCAATTTATGTGAAAACAGAGCAGATGCTTGTGTGTGAAGCTGTGAGCACAGGGGGAAGGCAGGCTGGGGTGTGGGAACCCAAGCATTCCCAACACAACCACCCCCATCACTTGGGAAGGGTTTCCTGATCCCCAGCACACAGAGCACCTCTGTGGGATGCACAAAAAAACAATACTAAAGCCCTTGGTTCCAAGTGGAGAGCTGATGGCTTCTCCTTGGGACCTGAAGTATTGCTAGCACAAAAATATGCCATTACTACTTGAGCTTACATGGTAACATGCTATTCCAGAGAATATTCTGGCAGATGGTAACTCTGCGAACATCACTGACTGTTACAGGACCAGCACTGCAGCCAAATGCACTGCACAGACAGGGTAATGATTTCATATCGGTATAGAACCCCAGACTGGTTTGGGTTGGAAAGGACCTTAAAGCTACTCCAGCTCCAAGCCCTGCCATGGGCAAGGACCCCTTCCACTAGAGCAGCTTGCTCCAAGCCCCTGTGTCCAACCTGGCCTTGAACACTGCCAGGGATGGGGCAGCCACAGCTTCTCTGGGCACCCTGTGCCAGCGCCTCAGCACCCTCACAGGGAAGAGTTTCTGCCTAAGAGCTCATCTCAGTCTCCCCTCTGGCAGGTTAAAGCCATTCCCCTTGGCCTGTCCCTACAGGCCCTTGTCCAAAGCCCCTCTCCAGGTTTCCTGCAGCCCCTTTAGGCACCGGAGCTGTTCTAAGGTCTCCCCAGAGCCTTCATACGAGAAGTGGTATTATTTTAAGCAAGTGCTTCTGGACCAAACACTGTGCCACTGCTCTAACAACAAGGCCAGAACAAGCAGCTTTGTTTGTCTGATTTCAATAACCCAGCAAAACCTGGACCCTGAGCTCTAGCTATGAAGTTAAACTGAAGACTCTCGAGTCAGTAAATCACACGAGACCATCGCTGGAAACTCAGACGAGCAAATCTAACAGAAATTCCCTTGCTGAGAGCAGCCCGGTCACGCTGTCTGCATCAGGCTCAGCACCCTGGCAGGTGCCTCCTGTGCCAGCAGTCACAAGACTGCGGCGTCACAGTGTGTGTTGCTCCTTCCTCTTCCCAAGTTTCTGTCTGGCAACCAGACATCATCCCCAGATTAGAGAGAAACACTCTACTGGGATAGAGAGGTTCTGTCTGCTCCCTCCTCGCGATGGGCAGTGTGACAGCCCCATGTCTGCACACCCAGCACTCGGCCCCTCGCACCAGGCAGGGCTAAGAAAATGGGCTGGGGAATCCCTTTTTTGGTAAAGCAAGCGAAACAAACCTGTCTGACAGGGGCTGGAGGGAGCCAAGGCACGTTCAGAGCCCAAGAAGGGCAGCCCTGCTCCAGAGCAGCCCTTCCTCGGCACAGGAGGCAGCAGAGCAACGGGAGAGTCAGCACAGCCAAAATAAACACTCCAGCATTTCACTTAAACACTCTGGATTTAAATGCTTTTGTCTTATTTTTTTTTTTTTCTGATGTGAGCAGAAATAGTTTGCCATAGCAAATAATGCTGTTTGTATTGCCAGCTGCAGTCTGGAGCAGCTAAGAGGTGGGAGGCGGGCCAGGGACCACGGATCACCTCCCAGGTCCATCTGGTTGCAAGCAGGGATGTGGGCCTGTCCTTTCCCTCCCCAGTTTAATGCAAGCTCCAACAGCAACACTACACTTGAACCCCACTAACACTGCATCAGTGCTGAGGCCACGCTGATGCAGGGTAAAGCATCATCGACTGCTGAGATGTGGCCCCATCACAAAACTCAACAGCACTTCAAGACAACAACCAGCCCTACAATTTTTACCCTTAAAAATCAGAGCCTCAGACACGAGCATGAAACTAGAGACTACCATGTGTGTACCTCTTCCTCTGCTGCCTGTGCCTAAGGGTACACCTGCATCCAAGCTGCTCCACTATCACAGAGCCATGGGATCAAGAGGGACTTCATCCTGCCCTGGAAGTGCATTTGCACCTTTCAAAGCCATGTCCTGCAGCTCAGGTTCACCAGCACTGAGTGGTGGCAATCCTTGGTAAGAGACAATCCCAAAAGACTCCCAGTCAGAGCTGATGCTTCAAAAGTGACACGTCCCCGCACTCATGGGCTGTACTGCAGTCTCCTCACCCACACCCTTGGAGCAGGCTGCTCCACACAGTATTTCAGTAGCAGGATACTCCTTGCCCGCTCTCGCAGCAGTCGGGCAGGACGTGGCTGAGCCCCTGCACCCTGCAGTGGGATTTCCTATACTCCCACCACTTCTTCCAGACACCAGTTTCACGTTGAGAGCTTCAACAAGAGGTTCATTGTGCCCCATGCAAAAATAAAAACCAACATGATTTTTTCAGCGTTTGTTACCTTAAAATACGTTTCAACTGGAGCAAACCCATCGTATCATGTCCTGAGCCTTTTTTGCTGCCCAAAAAGCCCCACAAGCATCCCAGCTCCGGGCATCAGTTGGCAAGGCTCCTGCTCCTGCACCCCACTTCAAAGCAAAGATGATGGGTGACAGTTTATTTCAAACATATCTTCTCTAAAATTCCCTTAATCTTAGGATTTGGCTGCGTGGTGTGAAACTCTGAACCTGCAGGCACAAGGGGCTGTATGTACAAGCCAGGTTAGTCTCCTGCTGCATTAATGCCAGGTGGGATCTCAGCACTCCGGAATAAAGAAAAGAGCAGGACAGGTAAAAATGCAACTTATTGTACAAAATCACTGCAGTGTTACCAAAAGGTCTGAGTTGGAGGAGAGAAAAAGTAGAGGAATTAGGCAAAACCCCTTCCCAGACCAGACACTGATCCCAGCATGGAAGTGGGAATGGCTGCCTGGATCCCAGCGTCGGGCACGCTCAGGCAATGCTCTGTTTGCATTCACCCTAACGCTTGGAGCTGCTAATCCAGTAAGTTAAGCACAATTAAATACCAAGGAACGAAGGAAGCGGCAGCAGCCCCAGCACCGCTTTGAAGATTAATTTGTATAGTAGCAGAAGGATAACCTTTTATACTAATTGGAGCAAGGAAGATCCAAACTTTGCTCCTCCATAGAAAGCAGCGACCTGCTGAAGATGCCTGGAGCTGTTGGTGAAACCACCACAGAGAAATTAAGGCAGCTTGGAGAGTCATATTCTTGACAGTAACATGTGTTTGCGTTGTCTTCATTTAAGTTTTACTTCCCTAATTATTTCCAACTTTGTAATGAAGACTGTCATCCTTTTCTCGAGTAAAAGCTGGTTTCAGTTTTAGGTCTCCTCATGTTTGAAGTAAGCTCAAACTCATCTGAATCAGATTTCACAAAAGGAACAAATCCAAATTAAACGACACTGCAGAGAAACTTGGATCAGCATCTGTGCGTGAGACAGGCTTGGGTCTTTCAAAGGCTGGGACAGCTCTTGCCGAGGGTAAGAGGGACTTTGGTGAATGAGGGTGCTGTTGAGAGCTCAGCAACAGAACCAAGTTTCTGTTTGTGGGTGTTAATAAAAGCTGCTTTGGGAAAGGAGACAGCAAACCATGACTTCAGGAAAAAGTCCCCCCTGCTGTCACATTATGTTCTTAGTAAGGTTTACTATGGGAAGAACTCAAACCAGTAACAAACTGGACCCCACCAGCTACCTGATGCGAGGTGCTGTGGTGACACTGACTTCTCTTTACAACAAAGATCTCTAATCAGCAAGAGAGAGACCTTGATACCAGTCTTCTTGGGTCATTTATGACACACATGAATAAAACCCACTTTTCAGCCTCACAAAGAACTCCATCTAGATCAGCTTACTGCCCCAGTGCTGGTCTGCAGGGCAAACCCAAACATGTTCTTTCTCATGCAAAACTGTACGCTTAAACCCATGCAAAGAAATCTGTACTTCCAGTGGGAAGCTGAGCGAGTCCCTAGCTTGCTTTACAGGACAGACCATGCAT
Source organism: Pezoporus wallicus (assembly GCF_028554395.1). Taxonomy (NCBI): domain Eukaryota; kingdom Metazoa; phylum Chordata; class Aves; order Psittaciformes; family Psittacidae; genus Pezoporus; species Pezoporus wallicus. The sequence goes on along the minus strand of NW_026635161.1, from coordinate 113,457 downwards.
CTGCAGCCTGCTCCTCCCCTCCATCCATCCGTGCCCACACACAAGCCATGAACCCCCTGCCTATGACCGAGGGCTGTGCCAGAGCAGTGCCTACACTTCAACACTGAAAAAACCTGACTCACATCCCAGCTGCTTATGCAAAGACTTGTATCACCAGCGCTGGAAATCCCCAAAGCCCTTTGTTCTCCAAAATGAGCTGAAAGTATTTCAGCTTGCAGTGCCAGTAAAAAGCAAGCAGCAATGAACAAAACTAGCACCGGGAGCCTGGGAGGAGAAGCCCAGGACCATGGGCTCCAATGCCTGTACCCCTGGGTGATGCGCCATGCCAAGCTGGCACACCAAACTCTTGCTGTGAGCAAAACAACCCACAACCCTGCTGCAAAAGGCACATGCAAGAGTGAGAGTTTCCATGTACTAACACAGGCAGTAGTGCATCATTCCATGACTAGGCTCTGCCATGGGGGCAGAGAAGGGGCAGGTCCTCAGCCTCCAGTACGAAAGGGGTTGGGCACTGTTTTATCCAGAGAGCATGGTGGACATGACAGGAACCAAACCCCAGCATTGCCTAAATCTGGGTCCTTTCCAGCCTTTCCAAAACCAGAGTACAACACACGGATATGCACACAAAGTTTCAAGGAGGCTGAATCCATGTCATTATCAATGCTGCAATAAAACACTTGAAGCTGAGAGACAGCTGGAGTCGAAGCCCGATTCCTGCATGCCTCAGGTGCTAAGGTTGGTAAGAAATGCAACTCAAAAGGACTATGGGCTGCTTATCATTATGGAAAGGTTGGCTCTGAAGTCACCGAGGGCTTTGCATGTTCTGTGCCCTGGGGGGTGGCTCTGTGCTGGACACACAGCCCAGCACTCATCTGGACAGTACAGGAAGGCCTTACCAGCCAGACAAGTTTCAAGAAGAACAGAGAAATAACAACTGTGTTCCCATTTCCAAAACTGGGAGAAGAGGGAGGAGAAAGCACAAAAGCTGTTTTTTAACCTCTGCAAGCTCCTACAAGCAAAACGCAGGGTCAAGCACCATTCTGCTCAGCGTTCAGTTCAACCACTGCAGCAAAAACGCAATTCAGATGATGCAAGCGGGAGCATCTCCCCATAAAGAGACAAATCCTCCACCACAGCCCCTGCACACGCCGTGTAACCACGCAGCGAGCGGTCCCAGGCACATCAGGAAATGGTTTTGACAACTGATATAATTCTTGCTGCTGTGCTCTGCTCTGCCTAACTCATGAGTAATCTGCTCCTGGTATGGGGATCTGTGGATCTACACCAGAAAGGAGAATTATGCATATATGGCATGCACATTTCTACAAAACCCTTCAGTCTGAACTCAACCCGAGTGGAGCGCCCGCCCCGGGCAGGCTCTGTGCAGCCATATAAGGCTGGCAAGGGCCCGGCCAGCCACCCCGCTGCCGCTGCTAACCCCAGGAGAAACAGCTCCTCGCTCAATAGCAGCAAAGCAGACACAGCTTCTAACACTGTCACCATGGAGGGGAACAGAGACATGGTCTTCAAACCGCTTTGCTTTCATGGGCGCGTTGGCACAAGCAACATCGCACTAGTTAATGCATCCCTCCTACAGAAGGGCAGAAGTAGAGAGGAAGGAGGAGTTCTCTCTTGTGATTAGCTCTACAACCGAAAAGCAACAGCTCACATCCTCGCCCACAAACCCTCCCGGAGAGCCTGGCTTTAGTGCATTCAGGAGCAGAACTCTCATGTTTCCTGCAGCACTCAGCGCACCGCAGCACCTGGACCGCCGAGCATCCTGCACTGCTGCTCGCCTTCAGTGCTGAGCCCCAGAGCTCAAACATATGAAGCCTGTGTGATGCTAAAACGACTTCTGGTATTAAGGTCGCACTGAAAGGAAACCACACAAGTGGCACTGCAGCTACTGCTGTGCCATGCTCTACCTGTGCACCATGAGTCCCTCCGTGCGGCACGGCTCCAGCTCTGCCGCAGCCATTCTGCCTTCCCTAGCGAGCCTCCACCAGCAAGAGTATGCCAAGTCCCAGGCTCAGGCCTTTGGAAGTGTTGACAGAGGCAAGATAGATTAAAAGCAGCGGCTGGCCTGACAGGCAGGTACAACAGCTCTGGAAGGAGGAGATCTAATGACCACGAGCTTTTACCCTGAGTCACTGCTCCAGCTCACACTTCAGAGTCAACCAGAAACAGGGTGATCTGCTGCACTACGTCCCTCGGCCGCTCAGGCTGGATCTCAGCTCAGTCCCCAAAGGACAAGTGTGTGTGAGTTTCTCCTCCATTGAGAAGACCAGAATGAAGAGAGCAGAAAGGCTCTTCCCTGTCCTTAATACCACTGGGTGCAGGTCTGCACTGATGCCTCTGAGTGGGAAGCATAAAATTATTTGTGTCCTACTTATTTAGCCAGCGGGAGACAACTCCAGCTCCCGGCGTCCCCAGCGCCTCTCAACAAACCTGCTCTGTAAATAACATGCAGCCTTTAAGCTGCTGCGAGTGGATGAAATAAAATGGGAGCTGATTCACATTATAACTCAACCTCTCCCTGCCGAAGCACCTGCACCAACATAAAGCTTCTTACCCAGCGCAGTTAAAACCCTTGTATTTACATATCCTGCGCTGCTGGGCTGGCCTCATTTGCCAGGGTAAATGCTGGTATCTCCCGACACAACAGGGCAGCTGCTTCATCTCCAACATCCCTGTTCCCAGTTTCTGCCCAGCTCCCGGAAGCCCAACGCTGTGCCACAGCAAAGTGCATGTGCCGAGAGCAGGAGCGCTGCCTCCCAAACTGGACCTGTGCATGCACCATGATGCAGAAAGGGGAATAGATGCTACCAGCGTGCTCAATAACCAAATTTCTGCCTGGGATTTTCCCTCTGGTTGTTTGTCATCTTCCTCATGTTGTCAGTAAGATGACCTCAATCAATAGGAGTTACTACCAACAACATGGGTGGGATTGCAGGGAACATCACAGAGCAAGAGACACAGCACCACTGGTGCTTGCAACCCTCATATTCAGCTCCCAGGGCTGGGAAGAAACTCCTGAGGGAATGCTGAGGAACTGGAGCAAGATGAAGGGAAGTGGATGATGATTGCTTCCTGAGCAGAATACAGTGCATGTAGGGTTTAATTTTTATTTAAAGGTACCATTTGTACACAGCAACTATTTACTGGAAACTACCTATACTGAGAAGGATGAAAAAAAGCTGAATGAGAGGAGGCAGAGTTAAAGCCTGGAGCAAAGCAAGAATCTGGGAATGAAGAGAAGCATGAACTTACGTATCCTTAAACTCAGACTTCACCTCAGTAACCTCACCTCAAGCCCTGTCAAAACCTGAACACCTCAAAGAAAACTCCAGAAGCAGTAATTTTGTCAGAGCAGCTAACACTGAGTCTCTGGTCAGGCCACGCTCAGAGCCCAGACTCTGGGTGAGGCAAGATCAACAGAGTCTGACACAGACCTGGCACTTACAGCCAGAGGAGGAGAAGGAGAAACTCCTCCCTTGCACACACACACCTGAGCCATCACTGCACTGCTTGGTCCTTCCACAGGTCCTTCAGTGTAAAGAGCCTTAAAAATGCACAGTGCTTGCAGAAAAGGCTCTTCCAAAGCATCTCCCCACCGCTAGTCCGAGTCAGGTCTATGCGGCCACAGCACTTCCCAGGAAGTGTGGCAGAAACCAAGAAACAAAGTGGATCCCATCAGCTGGCCCAATACCAGACACAGATCTGATTAATGATAATAGCCCACAGCAGCCTCCTGCCACATGAAATACTGTGATGGATTGAAGGCATCAGAGACAGCATCCATAAAGGAAGGTGAGTGAACCAAACACGGTACCTTTTTCCCCGTTTGTTTCTCCACCATGTCGTTGCTGAGAGAGAAGTCTTCTGGCTGTGGTGTTTTAGAACACCCACCCTTGGGCATCGTTCTGCCTTCCTTACTTGATCTTCATTTATGCTGCCATTGCTTCATCATCAACCGTCTGTTTGGAGAGAGGAAAAGAAAAGTTAGGCAATCAAAAGGATCTTTACACTGGGGGAAAAAAAGGCAAGACACTTCCCATGGGGATACCCAGTACTCCCCAACTCTTCAATGGCAATACTGGGAGGGCTGAGTACCTCCAAGTGCCAGGCACCACAGATCAGCTGGCTTCTGAATGAGAAGCAAGCCGGGACCTGCAGCAGCAAACACGACTTGTTTCACGAGCAAGGGACAGCCTAAAATGGATCGTGCCCAAACAGAGAGCAACATCCCTCCTGTTCTTCACCTCCAGCATCACTCCAAGCCCACATAAAGCTCCTTGCAGCTACAGCTCCATCCAGAGTGTAGCAATGCAGGGATGGATCCCCAGGGATGCGCCTGGGGCAGGAACAGCTCTGCTGCCCCAGCCAGTCACACTGAATTCCCAGACACTCACAGGACCAGCACACATATCCCTAAATTACAAAACCCACATATAAAACACACTTTTTGAACATGTCACCATCATGAGATGAGACTAGAAAGCACCCAGGGGTCCCAGTGTTCCCGGAGCGGTTTGTCCTGGGCTTCTCACCCCAATACCTTGGGCTAGGTAGAGACAATTTGGAGAATAACAAAGCGCTCCCTGCTCCTGCCATGTGTTGCCTGGTTACAGAGCTGAAAAGACAACTGATATCTGAAATACAGCAAAGCACAAGCTGCAACAGGGATCAGAAATACCGGCTAAAACCAAGGTAGGTCTCTTTGGATGAACAAAAATATCTCCTCTCTTGAGACCAGAGGCTAGAAAGCATCTGTGCAACAGAACATCTCCGAGAAGTGACCCACATCAATCACTACAGCAAAGGTCTCCTTGTACTTACGCTGGAACGGCATAAACAGGCACCATTTGAAAACTCTGTCCCCAGCTAATTGCCACCTGACAATACTACACATTGCACCCATTAACTTCTTATAATAGTGGCTGGGTTTCTGCAGAGCCACAATAGCAGGAAATCGTCCAGGAACAAAGTCATGCAGCGCTCCATCACAAGATGGGAATTCTGTGGGCGGGGAGAGAGAAAGAAAACAGGCGAGGAGAGGAGCCAAAGCCTCCTGCCTGCTCAGGGCCGGGGGGATGAGGCAGTGTGGAGCTGGGTCCGTGTCCCAAGCAGCACTGGAGAGCCCAGCATCACCTCACCTGCAGCAGCCAGGGCAGGACAGGGGTTTAAGGCTGGAGAACACCAACATGGTGCTTCCATCAGCCTTCTGTTTTAGAAGTTCCCTGGAAATCCCTTCATAACTTGCCTCGTTTATTCTTGAGAGGCTTTAGGGCCTTTTGGGTTGGTTTGTGTTGGTTTTTTCTTTAAAACACAGCGCTGCAGCAGCACTAATGCCCATATTAAACCACAGTGCTAAGACATCCCAGAGGTGACATTTTCAGCAGGAGACTGCGCTTTCCAAGGTGGCTTATCTTTTGTTCTAACTCCCTTGCCTCGGCAATGGGATGGTTACCGACGTTTAGGAATGAAAGCTTTGGGGTTTGAAGCCTCTTCCTGTCACCCTGCTCAACACAGGGATGGTGGTGCTGGCTTTTGGGATCCCCAACCCTTTGATTTTAGCTGCAAGAGCAGGAAAGGACATGAGCTGGCAAAGACCCAAGCAGGCTGATCAGCCCTCCTCATTACTGCAGCTGGGAAGCAAAAAGGAGGTGGTGGGGGGGGAGAGTACAGAAAATTCAGGATACCAACCCAGCACATCTACACAGAGCAAATGGGGAAAGGAAAGCTGTTAAGAGTGAGGGATGACCACAGAAATCCGCTCTTCATCACGTGAAGTACCTGCAGCAAGTGCCAAAGTTAAGCCCCACAAGGGCTGACTGAAAACAGCACCTTAGAAAGGCAGCATGTCCACTCTCAGCATGCTGGGGGCTGGAGCTGCACATCCAGGCAGGGGCTTACTGCCTATGAGATGTCACATTCTACAGCACCATGGCTCTCCTGGCACTGGAGATGCTCCACCATCCACAGATCCGGAGCCCAGGGTGTCCCCTCCATGCTGCACATTGTTGGGGTCCCAGGAGCTGCAGTTACTTCCCTCTAGAAGCAGCTTCAACCACTAACAGCCTCAAGAACCTCACTCTGTCAGCCGCCAAGAACCAATTTGTGAATCTTAAGGATTCTTCCCCCCTCGGTTTCATCTACTGGTGCTCATTAAGGTGCAGATGAAGGAGAGATGAGCCAGCGCCTGTGCCGGGGAGGAGGCAGGAGCACTGGGTCAGCAGGGAGGACATGGAGCCGGCCACCTGAACAGATTCACTTCAACATTCGCTGCAAATCTAAGGAGTGGAAATTCAGACGTGCCAGGCCACGGAGATTTATTTGCACTTGGCAAATTAGAAACAAGCAGCTTCACTTATGAACACAGGGACCAGCACGGCTGGTACCAGGACAAGCTCTGCTCCCGACCATGAACAGCCCCAAATGAAACCCATAGTTTCCAGTGCCTCTTGGCCTGCACGCTGCCAATTTATTCCCAATCAAACTGCCCATTCCCATGCCTTTGTGGCTGTTTGTAACCAGGGTAGGCACCTATTCACGTGGAGCTTTGAAAACCTGTTTAACTGAGAAAAGGCCAGACGGATGCCAGATTAATTCTGCAGCCCTTCTGTTCCTCTAGCTGACTCATTACACTTGGAAAGCTGGCTGCCTCGCCGTGTAAACAGAGCACTGGCCTGGTTAACAGCTTGGAGGGAGTAGTGCATTTGCACAACAATTACCAACAACTCGCAGCCTTCAGTTCATTTTTAAGCACGTTTAATAAGACTCAGAGGGGAGGCACAAATTCCCGGTTTGGAGGAGCTATTCCCCAGCTCAAAGCATTTAGAAGGGCTGCAGGATTACAATTTGCCTTCTATCCTTCGTAATGTTGGAGCCGATCAAGACACCCCCTTGCAGAACACCCTTCTCAAGCCCAGCTCCCCACCAGGAGACGATCATCACCCTTCCTATTTTGTAAACAATTAACTAAGCTCCTTGAACGAGATGATTACACGTCTGCCGCACAATGAGAAGTGGGAGACCGAGTGAGCTCAACGGAATATAATCCCCCGTACTTCTCCAGGAAAACAAAGGAGCCATTTACCTCTGGCCAGTGGCCAGCCCTGGCTGCGTGCGTTCCCTTCCCGGTCCATGCCAGCCCCTCGGCCGGCCCGGCAGCAGCCCCCCGCACCGGCACGGCACAGGTCCCACGCCTTTCCCCTGGGAAAGCAGCCATGAGGAGAGGGAAGTCTGCCCGGGGATGCGGCCAGCCTGGATGTGGCAGCTCCGGCCGGTTCGGGATGGCCGGCTCCAGACACGGCCGGTGGGAAGGCCGCGGTGGGTCCAGGCTCTGCACTTGCGCTCACATGGCTTTCCGTGGAGAAGTGGACACGACACCCAGCCCTGTGGGTATGGGGGCACCCATGCTCCCCCCCCGAGCACCCACAGCAGCCTCCAGGAGGGCGGAGAAACGGGACCAGCGGGAGCACAACCCGGAGAGGGGCTGGAGCCGTGCCTAGCGAAGCCGGATGGGAACGGCGACGGCTCTGCAGAGCCAGCCCCAGCCATGCACACCCACAGGATCCGATCCTGTCCCCTCGCTGGGGTGAGGAACTGGTTGGAAATGGGCTTTATTTCGCCCAGGGCATGCCAAGCCAGAGCCACACACTGAGACCAAACACTTCTGGGGAGGACCTCAAAAGGCAGCGGGCACAGAAGGGATGGGAAGGGAAAGGGGGGTCTCATCTGTTCCTCTGAGATGCAGGATGAGGAGGAGAGCACTGCTGGCTCCATGCTCAGCCTGTCTGGCCATCCAGACAGCTACGAGGCAGCAAGGGACCAGTAGCACCGTTAGCCTGGATCAGGCCCCCTGTGAAGCCGATGGGCAAACTGGGCACAGATGTAGATGGACAGAGCCCACCCTCAACCCAGCCAGCACCGAGGAGAGGAGACTTCATCACCGAAGCAAACAGACCCAGTGTACATTTAACCTCCCATCCCTACCCCTCCCTGCCTTCACCAGCACAAGCAGCAACATCCCCATCTGTGACAAGAGAAAATGCAAACACAGAGGTCCTCAAATGCTTTCAGCTGCACAGTGTTCCAAGGCACAGTGACAGCTCTCCCTGCGCTGCCTGTCCCATCCCATCCCTCCAACCCTGCCCTCCCGCAGGTCCCTGCACCGGCTCTGCTCAGCCTCTCGCATCCCGCTGTGAGCAGAGCAGCCAGGCTGCTGCCATCTCTATCTAAAGCCACAACAAATTAGCTCATGCCCAAGATCTGTGCATTGGAGCCTGCCCATACCCTGCCAGCTTGGAGTAAAAAAGATTGTGCAGACTTCTTTAAATGCCAGACAATAAGAAGAATGCTGGCCGGAGGCTGTAACCGTTACACAGAACTCCAGTGCAGGGATGGCAATTAGAGGCGCAGACGTTATTTGCACAAACCCAACACATTTGTTTGGTCTGAGAAGGTTGGAATACGAACAAGCCCCACCGAAACATGAAGATTTTAAAACCTTAGGCTCCTTTTGAGGACTCTGTCCCAGAAAAACAGGTGTCTTCAAATCTCTGAAAACTGCCTTAAAATAACAACTCACACAGATCACGTCCAAAATTGGACTCCACCGCACCCCCCACACACATACACTCTGCAAAGCATGGGGAAAAGGACAGAAGTCAAGGTCTTTCAACGTGCTGAGCTGTGCCCTTCTGCATCCCTGTCTGACACCTTCACTGAGATGGCTGTCACCCAGCGAAGACTGTGCCGTACAGCAGCACCAGCTGAGCCTGCCCTAAATTCACACTGTGTGTCCCTAACCGGTACATACGTCCAACAAAGCCACCACCACACCTCCAACCTGCACTGTCCATGTGCACCCTCTGCCTGGCGCTGGTTCGCTGACATGCTCCCAGCATCAAAGACCTGCTCCTCACCAGATTACCTGACAAAGCCCGCACAGCCCAAACTTGCTCACAAGCACTGGTGGGTCATGCACTTTGGGAAACCAGGAACAATTGTTCTTTGTGCTCCAGCTTGGCTCTGGAGGACTAAAGTCCATCTTTTGCCACCATGGGTACATAAGCCCAAGAGCAGCAGGAGGCCTGCAAGCCAGCAGTGCAAACACAGGTGTTTCATTCAGCAGCCTTACAATGGCTAATCACAAAGATTAGCTCTTAATGAGACAGTGCAGAATTAGCACGAGGTGCTAATTCCTACGGCCCTCACCCAAAACAAGGGGCACTGAGATCTCTGCATTTCCCCGCTCTGAACACAGCTGGCTGGAAAGCACACTTGCCTGTTGGCACATCTGGGGTTCACAGTGGCACATCTAGCACAGCTCTGTCATACCCTCACCTTCAGCTCAACATCCTTTATCCATTTTCTTTTTGGGGAACTTGGTATATTTCCGTTCCTGGCTTTTGACGCGGGATGTCGCTCCTTATCAATTCTTATAGATAGCACGTCTTTCTTCACCTCTTTGCATGGCTTCTCCTCCACCTGTTCTCACAGTCAGTACGTGGTACCCACAATAACTATCCTTTCTTCTGCCTTTCTCAAATACTTATTTTGCCTTAACCCACAGTGTTTCCTGACCTCCTGATGAGTCTGCAACTACTCATGTCTAGATGCACTTGCACATGGCTCGGGCAAGGCTTGCTTGCCTTCTCAGACACAAGCCAGCCAAGCAGACCATGTTACTAAAATTAAACTGAATTAAACAATATTACTGAATTAAAGCAGTTCTTACTATTTCCGTCATTTGTGAAACAGATGCCCTTTCCCAGTATTTCTTAGTGCACCCATGTCTTCAAGGGCCGCAGTCAAGATGATGCTAAAGACCTCGCCACGCACCAACTCCTCAACAGTTCCCCAGCAGTGACTCACTACATTAAACCAGCCCCAGCATCAGAAGACCCAGCAATGGTCTCAAATGGTGGTGACAACTCCATGTTTTAATATTACACTTTAACAAGATTATATTCTAGCCAACTACCCTCTGACTCAGAATACTCCAGCTGGTCCAAACTAAAGGCGAGCCCTGACAGCACCCTGCAGCCACGAACAAACCACTCTGCCTGTGTGGTTCCTCCGGGAGCAGTTTTTCCCACAAACCCTTCCCTCAATTACCTATACGCAGCTGCCTCTCGATATTGCCACATTTCTGGATGCTGCTGATCACCTGGGCTCTGGCCAAGGTTGCAAAACTGTTGTCTCAGTCATTCCTGCGAGCTGTGGTCTGGGAGTGGGATCAGCTGTGATGAAACCTTTGGAGCGGCCGGCGCGTTACAGGAAGGCTGGAGCAACGTACAGCCCTGCCCCACCACCATTAGTCAGACTGGAAGAGCTGATTACAACACTGTTTTCCACTCGGCATGAGAGTGGGATGGCTCCAGATCACCGGCTCAGACCAAAACCTGCCAGGGAGGGAGGACTCCGCACAGAAACCCATCAGGCTTCAACCAGGGAAGAGCTGTAACCACATCTGCCAGCACAATCATCTACCAGACTTCTTGTACATCAACCTCTTTACAACAGTGATGAACTCCACTCGGATATTGCCACAGCTGCTGCATATGGGAGGAAAATTACTTCCCTAATGAAGTACATCCTAAGGACTTAGAGCAGTACCGAGTGCACCTACAGAGTGATTTGCAACGCTAACTCTAAGCACCATGTATTGCACGTCGCACGCACTGAAGAGGAAAACATGCAGCCCCAAACAGGAACAAAGTGCAACCCTGATGAGCTGAGAGGTGCCAGGAGTGCAAAGCCTCTACCTGCAGCTCAACACGGATTAAGCCTGCCCATTCAACATGCCAAGAGCCTGTACCGAAGGTCCTGCCAGCAGGGAAAGATGGGGATTCCCTGGGGCTGCTTGATTCTGGGAACATTTAAACAACACAGCTCTGCACAATCCACTCCATTCCCAGGACAGTTTGCTGCTGCTCGCTGTGGTTTGCTCTGCACCTCAAGGGGTTCATGAGCATCAGCCAAGCCCCGAAATGAGCTGAGCCTGACTTTCAAGACAGAGAAACACGTTAGCAAAGACAATTCCTGACCATTGCTGCTCTTGATTTGATGCCAGCTGAATCACAGTGACCCAAAGGGCAGCAGATGAAGCAGCAGAGACTGACGGTGCACCAGCAGCGAGCTGCGTCACCTGCCCCACTGTGCCAATGGCAGCACGGGGACCTGGGCACGAGAGGCTGGCAGGGTCTGCTGGCACGTTCTGCTCTGTCCGAGGCTCCTCTGTGCTCCCCACCTGCCCATCTTCCATGTTCCCATCCCTGGCACAAGAAGCCTGTCCCAAGGGGAGGCTGTGGGGTGAACCCCATTCCTACAGAAAGCTCATGCCGGTTCCTGCAAGCCCCATCTGCTGCTTAGCTGCAGAAAGGGAAGGCTTGGGAAGCTAAAGGAGAGAAGAATGCATTTGTGTTTATTTTCAGCCATCTACATTAGCACAGGTGTCTCCATCAGGTCGCTAAATCACCAATAACTTTGTATCGTGCTTGCCTCTGAGAATCAAAGAATCAGAATGGTTTGGGTTTGAAGGAACCCTTAAAGCTCCTCCAGTCCCAACCCCTGCCATGGGCAGGGACCCCTTCCACTAGAGCAGCTTGCTCCAAGCCCCTGTGTCCAACCTGGCCTTGATGGGGCAGCCACAGCTTCTCTGGGCACCCTGTGCCAGCGCCTCAGCACCCTCACAGGGAAGAGCTTCTGCCTAAGAGCTCCTCTCAATCTCCCCTCGGGCAGGTTAAAGCCATTCCCCTTGGCCTGTCCCTACAGGCCCTTGTCCAAAGCCCCTCTCCAGGTTTTCTGCAGCCCCTTTAGGCACTGGAGTTGCTCTAAGGTGTCCCTGGGGAGCACCTGCAACCAGGCAAGGGCACAGCAGGCAGATTTTACCAGCAAAGTAAGACCTGTTACGGTGAGTTTGGGCTGCTTTAATTACACAAATACTAGGAATGCTACATATTCCTAGTGTCTGTCTCTGCATATACATATGTACATGCACACACATGCACAGACAAGCACACACACATATACAGTATACATACACACTGCGGTAAAACCCCGAACAAGACTTTTGCTCCAGTCCCATCTGATTTTCTGTGTTACATGCTTCATTAGATCAAAGTCTAAGACAAAGCCCAGCTTTTACCACAAAGAAACATACATGACTTGAGTAAGGCCTCAAACCCAAGAGGAGACAATGACCAAGCACATTAATTACAGGAGAAAGGAAGAAACCAAAACTGTTTTGTAAGAGGTGCCACGGCCACTGCAACAGGATCATTCAAGTTAAGGAGACCCTCAGCTTGGAGCTCTGCTGCGACCAGCCTCACACAGCAGAGGCTCAAGCCGTGGAAGATTTGAACACATCCTTTGGGATGTCTCTGTTTAAACTTGTGCTCAGTCCACAAAGTAACATCTTATCCCAGCTGCAAACACGACAGACCATGGTAATCTCAGCAAAACATTTCTCTTCCTCCCCGTTCTTGCACAATTCCTCCCAGGTTCCCTCTCTCCATCTCAGCATCCTCGTGCCCACCGCAAACACGCGAAGCTGCCTCCAAGCGTGGGAACCGCGGGAATAGTTTGGTGAATTGAGAAGCAGGGATTAGGCAACAGAACAGATCTCACACATCACCACTTTCCAGGCAGGGCCCCCGAAGGCATCAGGCTTTGGGGAAAAAGCAAACACAGAACTTCACTGCTTTACTCTTACTTGGGGTCTGCAAACCCAGGAGTCTTGTTCTGGCCGCCTGCCTCTTTTGCCTTTTCAACTGAGGCCAGTGGGTTTGAGCCTAATGTTTTATCCATATCCAAACATACACTGCAGCAAAACTGGTATTTGTTTGCCGTAATACTCACAGCTTTTAAGTGACAGCAAGAACTGAACAGGCATGGACATTAAAAAAGTACACGCACAGAACCAGAAAAACCCAGAACCTTTGAGTATCATTCCAGTAGAGAAGGGAAAACAGCAAGAACTTGGCTGCTCTGATTTTCCAGACTAACAAAATGACTTTAGTTATACACTTACAGAGCAGAAGTGCCATACTGGCTTCACAAACCTTCTATTAACATAGTGCTCACAGTTTATTCACCCACCAATACTGGAAACATGCAGCAAGGATGATACCCTGACCTCGTACTGGCAAGAACCTGCCTTGAGCACAGAGGTCCTCTCCATCTGACACTGCCCACACAGGCTTCTGTCAAGAAACTTCAGGCATGGGCTTTCTTCCCTGTGAGGGTGCTGAGGCGCTGGCACAGGGTGCCCAGAGAAGCTGTGGCTGCCCCATCCCTGGCAGTGTTCAAGGCCAGGTTGTTCACAGGGGCTTGGAGCAAGCTGCTCCAGTGGAAGGGGTCCCTGCCCATGGCAGGGGTTGGAGCTGGGTGAGCTTTAAGCTCTCTTCAACCCAAACCAGTCTGGGATTCTATGATTTGGAAAACCTAAAACTCCTAAACCCTCAAACACCCTGGAGGAGATTTGCACCCTGAGAACATCCACAGCACCTCAGCCTCTGCTCTGGAGGAGGATCCCTTCTCCAGTAACAGAGCCAGGGCTGTGGCAGACAGACCTCCAACCACTGGCATTTGTAGGCGTCACTGTCCACCACGAGATGAGGCAGCCAAACCCACCACTACCACCAAACCCCAGCACAGGGCAACGCATCAAAGCTGCAAACCCATTGTACTCCCAGCAACACACCGAACTCGTGTGCCATTTTCCCTCAAGTTATGGAAAACACTGATTCATTGCTCACATTAAACTGGGAAGTCTGCAAGCATGAAAGGAACTTGAGGAGGGGAGGAAGTCCAGGCCATGTGAAGCTCCGGTTCTGCCAGGGCAGCGCTCCGGCAGGGAAGCCTTTCTCACAAACACAGCATGGAGCAAGCACAGCACAAAGGCAGCATGGGGCAAGCACTGTGCTAGGAGTGGGACCTGGGTCTGCAGCACAGGCAGGGAGGGAAGAGGAGCACTGCGGAAGGTCTGTGGCGCACACTGCTGGGCTGCAGGGCAGCCACACACCCGGTGCTGCTCCTGGAGCTGGCTCCACGCGGTCGGAATGGCTGATGCTTCCTGCCAGACACCACCATTCCCCCTCCCCGTAACACTGTCACCACGCTCCTCCATGCTGCGGCTCCCCAAGCCCCACCACGCTGATAGGAACAGTGGATTTCCCAGATTCTTTCAGCCCGAGCTGGAAGCAGAGCTCCATCTGTAGCTGTGCATCTGCTGACGACAGGCCACTGCCGCGCTGCTATTTAACAAGCTGCATGACAGGGAAATAGAAGCTTGCTGTGGCTTCTGTGGAGCTGTGTGCACTGCAGCCAGCGTGGCAAAACAGCAAGCAGGAGTTTCTCTAAGACAACCTCATGCCCCTGCTGCTGCTGCCAGGCACGTGGGGAGAAGCACCCTGCCCATCACCTTCATCACTTCTGCTCATCTTGGTTCAGAAGCCGAATTCCCCATGCGGTTTTTCCGTTCCTGGTCCAGCAAGTGGTGCCGTGTCCTGGCAGGAGCTCACGCCTGGCCCAGCACACTGCCAAGGACCCTGGGTTTAAGCTCATAAGGACAAAGTGGCCGTGCCGTTCCAGGGGATGGAAGGACAGGTTTGAACACAATGCAACGCTGCTGCTGGTTTGTAAGGAATCAAATTAAGATTAATTTGTCACAAATCCATAGCTCTCCTCTCTCCTTTCTCCACCTCCATCTCTCAAATTGCAGCGCTTTTGAAGGTGATCTATTGTAGATAAAAGACATAGGAAGGCATTTACTGAAAAGAGTATGTTCTTGTATAAGGGAAAGCTATTGCTGAATGTGTCATCAGAGGAGGAATGATGGAAAGCTGTAGAAATGGGCCTGCTCTAACAGATTGTTTCCTTAAGGACATGGGCCCTCAACCTTCAGAAGCAGCTGAGAGCCTCTCCTGACTTCGATCCTGATGAAGTTAGACGTACATGAGGCCTCTTGTAAGACAATTTGGTACAAAGCTGCTGCTTATACACTTGCCTAAACAGAGCCAAGTTAAGCATATCTGGAGCAGACCTGACACGTGCCGCGTTGGGAACCATGAGGCTTTGCAGATGTCCCTGGCACTGTGGCTCACCGGGGAGCATAAGCATCTTCAGCAAGGCACTGATCAGACAAAACAGACGCGTGGCAAGTTGGGGTATAAAAAACTGTAAAGATTCCCTGCCGCCTCCTTGTCTTCCTTAAAAAAGAAAGGTCTGTCTCCCAGCTGCGTGCTGGATTCGCCTCCCCCAGCCTGAGGAACCCAATGTGACAACACGGAGCTGAGGAGCAACACTTGGAGAAGGGAGGAATCAAAATCAGTCTTATTGACCCCAAGGAAGAAGAACAGAAGCTGCAAGCAAAAGGCAGTGTCTGCCCCGAGATCAGCCCAAAGCCAGTCTGCAGACAGATCAAAATAACACATGAAGTGCCCTGCAGAGCCAAGCCTTGGAGCGTAAATCATGAGGATGTAGTGGGGAATGGTACAACCGGAGGAGTGCTATTTATACCTGGTCCCCCAGGCCTGCACCAGGCACACACGTGCTCTCATCAGGATCACAGCAGGCACAGAAGATGTTCTTGGTCCTTCCGGTAACGCTGCACCAAGCACCACATCAGCAAATGGCTCATCCAGACCTGAAAACTGTTCTTTCCGTGCCCCAGCAAAGAAAACCTCAGTAGCTGCAGGTCCCTCTGGAGGGTGAAGCCCTGCCACCTCCCCAGCGCTTCCTGCAGCCACACAGCCCTACCACGACACTCCTAACAAAACCAGTCCTCAGCATAAGAAGCACATGGAGCTGTTGGAGCAAGTCCAGAGGAGGCCACAAGGATGCTCAGGGGCTGGAGCACCTCCTGTATGGAGAAAGGCTGAGAACATTGGGGCTGTTCAGCCTGGAGAAGAGAAGGCTGCGTGGAGACCTCAGAGCAGCTGAAGGGGCTACAAGGATGCTGGAGAGGGACTCTTCATCAGGGACTCCAGTGACAGGACAAGGGGGAACGGGTTCAAACTGAAACAGGAGAAGTTAAGGTTGGATATAAGGAAGAAGCTCTTCCCTGTGAGGGTGCTGAGGCGCTGGCACAGGGTGGCTGGTGCCAGGGTGGCTGCCCCATCCCTGGCAGTGTTCGAGGCCAGGTTGGACACAGGGGCTTGGAGCAAGCTGCTCTAGTGCAAGGGTCCCTGCCTGTGGCAGGGGATGGAGCTGGGTGATGTTAAGGCCCCTTCCAACCCAAACCATTCCATGATTCTGTGATCTGAATCCACCAGCTCCTCAGCTGCCGGAGTGGCAGCACCGTCAGCTCCACACCCTGCAGGAGCAACACTGGAATTTCAGGGCTTCTTTTGCCTGTTTACCTTCTGCTGTGCATGGGAAAGAGGTGTTAGACCCTGCAGAGCTCCACGCCTGCTTTGGAGAGAGCATTTCTGATGCCTGGGTCCATCCCAGCTCTCCTCGGAGCTCTGTTTACTCAGGAGAGAAGCGCACTGCCCCTGCTGTGCAAACAGGAGCTGCCGGCACCACACAGTATCGTGGCAACGTGGCTGAAGCCAGCCCTGCAAACTCACAACGTGGGCAAATTAATTTCATTACCCGCTCTTGCACATCGTGAGGAGGGAAAACAAATAACCTGCCTCAAAGTACATCCTGGTAATCATTAACACGGGTTAAGTTAACCTCAGGGGAGAGGGAGGGAGGCTGGCCAGTGCCTGGCACTTCCCTGTTCACCAGAGCACAGCAGCACTTCTCTAACATAAAGCCCAGCCTTATGCTGCATTTTATTCCCTGCTTAGCCCAAAGATTCTGCATTTTCTTCGCTGAACCTAGCCATTCTGCCAAATGTTTACCAAGTAAAACTGACCATTCAAATACTTCACCGGCAACGCTCTTCGCCTCCATTCGTTCATGCTTTGATGTCTCTGTTCCCCCCTGAGCTGCTCCGGAGGCACCCACCCCTGCAGTGGAGCTGCCAGGATTGTGCACGAAACCTTCTTTGGGGATGACTAAAGCCCAGGTATGCATAGAGCACTGTGGTTGCTATTTTACTTGAGATTAAAAACATCCTTCAGTTTAGCAGCGATGCTGGGCTGCACCAGTAATCCCTGTCCCTTGCACGCACACAGGAGAGCAAAAACTGAGATTTAAAACCCTGCAGCACGCAGTGATTTAATCCAGTGCCGTATGCCTGGATTACATATCCCCTTCCCCAGAGCGAGAGGCACAAAATCTGCATTGTAGCAAAATATGTGTTTATGGAGCTGGAATTTTGACTTCTGGAATTCATTCAATTACCTGAATTCTTGGAAATCCTGGTAGCTCCCATGTCACTCATGGCTACAGATGAGAATGAACCCATGGTTCTCCAACAGAAAGTGCTGAACCACGAGCAGATCCTTTGCCAGGAGTTGAGATCCCTCCCTTCCTGCTCCAGCTGCCTCTTCATTTGGAGGCATTTGCAAAACACCTCCCAAGATGCCCAGTTTCTGGGGATTTAGCTTCATTATGGAAAACTGAGGGCATCTCAGCTTGGAGGAGAGCGCAGTAGACCACTACAAACTACAGCAGGGCTATGGCAGAGCTCCATCAAACCTTAAAGCATTATTAGTAAGCCATTAACAGGCACTGTCAAGACAGATAGCCTTTAAGACTGCTTTACAAGGCAGTTGTCAGGGATTTCTGGATGCAGCAGTTTAATTTTCACTTTAAAAAGACCACTGCATGAGCATTGTTTGATACGGAACCCCACAGCAATAAGCAGAGATGTTTCTAAACACGTTTCTAATGCAGCCCCGTTTTAAAACACAGACTGGCATCAGCACAAAGAGCCTGCACACATCCACTGGGGTCTGGAGCTAGTCAGAGCCCAGTTTGGACATGGCTCCTATACAAACCTGCTCCTATGGGAACACTCAGCTCACCATGACACGGCCTTGGGATGGAGCAGCCCGACCCCAAATGTGCAGATACACAGAGTCCAAAGCGCAAGACAGGCTCTTCAGTCCTGATCCCAAAGTCCATGTCAGCCCATATGCTCCGATCCTCCCTTCCCCGGCTTTATTTTTGGAAGGCAAGAGCGGTCTGCATATCTGCAATACTTGAAATGAACTCCCCAGCGGTTCCAAGGCTTTCTACTTGCTCTGTTTTCGAGAATATCAATATAAATAGATCTGCACAGAAATTCTTTCATGTTCTTCTAATGGCTAACAGGCTTGGCGCAGTGCTCCACAAGTCAGATTACCCCAAAGAGCTCAGGAGCACAGTGACCTTCAGTCACTGTGCTGGTCTTCCCTCTCCCCAGTCTTCCTTCTCCCCCCCCACCCCATCAAAGACCCTAAAGGAGGGAGGTGAAGCAGTGGCTCAACATGAGACCTAGACGCTCCATTCCTATCACATCACCGTATCTCACTGCCCGCCTGTGTAAACAGAGGTCTCCACTGACCACATCCAAAGGTATTTTCATGTTCCTCTCTATTTCCAAGCTGTTTCTGCAGTATGACCTTTACACTGTCACAACCTATTTTCACTAAGTTATGGAAAAGTGTAAGGATTTGAATGCAAATCACCCATTCCTTCAGCACTCGCTTTCTGGGTCTGTGGCTTAATTTCGCCAGCAGTACAGTTTTCCATAGCATAAGTCAATGTGGAATCAAGGATTATCTACAACACCATTTCACTTCCATTTTAAAGCTATACTAAACATCTTAAAGAGCACAGAGCCCTCATGCCATGAAGAGGGCAATTTTCAGACTTTCTTATGTCAGAAAACACCTATTTCTAGTTCTGATGGGCCATAATATATTGCCTGTGTTTGTGCAGGGAGTGCTGCCAGTCTGGAGAGGGAAGCAGGCTCTCTGACCTCCCAGCCGAGTTGCCACAGCCACGCTGGATGGATGGGAGCCCTTCACCCCGCCAGTTTTCTCTCCCATCCTTCTTCTCTTGCACCTTTAACATGTGATCAAGTCTTAGGCTGAGTTTTGTCCTCATTTTAGTGCAACCTAAAGCTGCTGCCATCAGCCTGAGGGTGTGAGTTACAACCAAGCCTGCATATGAAGCAATGTACTTAAAACTCAAGGGAAAATGTTAATGCCTTGGTACTGCATGGGTACAATCTATCCCTGCCCCATCCCACCGAACCACTGCGCTGCAGTGGCTGTTCCCTGAGGTAGGTGTGCGTAGACCAAGAGCAGCCTGAGGAGAAGGACCCGGGGTGCTGGTTGATGAAGAAGCGCACCATGACCTGGCAATGTGTGCTTGAAGCCACAAAGAATCCATGTCCTGGGCTGCATCAAATCTCCTTACACTGCACCAGCCTCCTCCAGCCTCCTGTCCCCTGTTCCCAGAGTCCCTGCCCAGGGATTAAATTCCTACAGGAATGCTGCAAGTTTTTGACATGCTTTTCAGCCTTTCTAATCACTTGTAGTGGGCTGCAATGAAGGGCTAACATCCAGGAAGCCACGGCTAAGATCCAGCAGCAGATCCCTAAACTACATCCAGTATTAACACCGGATCAGCAGGCACCTGGGTGACCGAAATCACCACTGTTGGTCTCTGCAGTTATGGCCTGGCTTGCTGAGAGCTGCCTCTGTCAGGACCACTGCCTGAAGCTCAGTGTGGTGGGACTCGAGGGCAAGGTCTCCAACACACTGCCCGGCTAATGTGTTACTTGACAGAGGTCAAACCAGCCTTCAGAGAGAACAGCACGAATGACAGGACTCCTTAAGACCACACAGCAACTACAACTGGCTTAAATGCCACTCGCTAACGAACCCATCCAGTGGTATTCCTGTACCCGGCACATGGGATCACACGGTCTGGCTATTCCAGGACTGCATCACTTGGTGGCCGCCTCCACCTCCCAGGCCTGATTCATTTCAGTCTCTATAAACCCTTTCACCTTAGAGCCTCATGACTGAGATTGAGAGAGATTAAAGACAGCTTTTGCCACACAAATCATGCTTGTTAGCTTAGGTACCAACCAAAGAGTGCAAGGACCAACCGTGTTTCCAGACGCAAGCCACGGTACATCTCAGCCACCCTGGTACATCCTGCATCCCTGGCCTTCTCCATCTGATGCTTGGGCATCACTGGGTCATTCCCACAACTCCATGCTCTTCTGGGACCAGAGATTCGTTAATGCCAGCACAGCTGATGGGAACACTGGCAGGTCCCACAGCACCAGGACATCATGCCTATGCCATGTCCCCAGTGCATCCCATGGTATTAGGATACATGGGATATTCTAGCACCAGAGTTACAGCAAAACATGGCTAAAATGAACATCAATGAATTAATCTGGAATACTCCCCAGGATTGCAATTTAACCTTTGGATGAACAAACCAATCTGCCTGGCTAGAGCCGTGTGGAAGATGCTCCCCATTAGCCTTTTTTTCACCTATTTCTGCCAGGATTTATCCAAGTCTCTGTTCCCCATTTTGTGATAGATTAATTCACTCCAGCATTAAATCGAAAGGTGTTATGAGAGGAAAATATGGAGAGCCATACACTGCTTTCAGAAAAGATACATCCCAGCACATCAGAGGTTTGTTCCAGGCTTTCAACGATAACTCTTTGCAAAGGTTGCTATAAATTCTGGAATTTTATGTTTACTTCATGCACAGCCTCTGCCCAAGGCTCCTCTGGTACAAGCTGCTCAAACTCCTCTTAACATGCCACGTTGTCCTGCTACAGCAATGCAGAAACACCAGCACAGACACTCTCAAGACCCACTCAGTGAATGTTGAAGGATCCTGACCTTCCTGCTTATCCCTGAGCTGCCTCAGTTTGGACTTTAGGATGATTCCCTGTCCTCAAACATCGCTGCCAAACAGCTGCAGATCCTCTTCCAGACTCGCTCTGTTGGTTATAAAGTTTATGTTGCAGCATGCTTGGATTTGTGTAGGACAGTAGATACACTGTCCCTGGAGACATTCAAGGCCGGGCTCAATGTGGTTCTGAGCAACGTGATCTAGTTCAAGATGTCCTTGCTCATTGCAGATGACCCTTGAAGGTCTCTTCCAACCCAAACTATTCTCTGATTCCATTATTCTTACATTTTACATAACAAAACTCGATGATCAGAAGTGCATTTAGAAGCCATTTTAATCTACAGGCTGGGACAAAATAGCGCCGCTACTCCTCCTTTAAACAAAACATCTGGTAGCTGCTAAGGGGGTTGCAATGGTCAGTAACAAGTGCCAACTTGCATGGACTAAAAGAACATATGAAAGGTTCACAAAAATCACTTGCTTAAGGTTAATGCTCACCTGCAGCTCTTTGGAAGATGAACAATACTGCACATAAAGCCACCAGCACCGCGCAGTGCCAGCGCTCAGATGGGCTTTTTGCTCAGCAGTTCCACAAAGATAACAGAATCATAGAATGGTCTGGGCTGGGAAGGACCTTAAGAACATGTAGTTCCAACCCTCTGCCACAGGCAGGATGGAGGAAGCAAGGACCAAGTGTTATCTGTAGTGAGTTTTACCTTGAAAAGGACAGGCAGAAATACCCGTGCACATCACATAGAGCTCATCTCCATCTACCACGATTTCTCCAGATGATCCACTCTTGCTAAGATGTGAATTCAGAGGTTTTTTTTCTTGCTTTCTAAAAACTGACTCAGGACAGTGCTTGTTTTAGCACTGAAACCTGCAGGTCAGTCCAGAAGGAACAACTCAGCTCTCCATAGGAGCAGACACCCAAACTGCATTGATTAGGACGGGGCTTTGCATGCTAATTTCCATTAGAACTGTTCCACCCCCATTGTATCAGACCAGTGAATGGTGGCATTGTCTCAGGGCAGAGCATTCTTCATACGGAGCCCCTGCACATGGGAGCCCTGGTGCTATGTAATAACAAAAACAAAATCTCAGCAGAAGTCCATTAGCATCCAAAGGGCAGGAGCCTGAATGCATCAGAAGGATTCTTTGAAAAGTAAGAGTGAAACGAATGTAATAAAGCGTTACTATTAAGTGATATTCATTGTCCAAATTAAACCATCAGAAGCAGAGACCTTGACTCCCCAGATGTATTTAGCACAGCACATGCTGCAGAGCCAGGGAGCAAGGCTATTAAGAATTCTAAGCCCTGGACTTGCCCCAAGTATGGATTACTTGATTTCTTCGTGAGCACTTGATCACATGGAACTATATTTGGACTCCCAGAATAAAACCTCTGATCTTCAGGAGGGTGTACATTGCTGCGCACCCCACATACATGCAAATCCCCACTCACACCCACCCCATGGAAGATGCACACCAGGATCCACGGGAGCTGCTTGATGCCCAGCACAGGAGCAGGTTTAAGACAGAGGAGAGCACAGCACTCTTTAAAGCAGCTAGAGCTGAAAGCAAGAGGTAGAAGGTTTTTCTGGACATGGGGCCACATACACTTCTTTCTGCAGATGCAGGAACAGCAGCACTGGGAAGGGTGGACCCCTCCGGTAAGAAACGCCTGTGTTCCTCCAGAGCAGGGCAGAAGCCGGATTGCTTTAGGATGCAAAACACACAGTGCCATTCCTGAGCTACGAGTTGGTCTGCTGGTTTGTTATTTACAATTCCTAAACCTCTTACACACTAAGATAAACCTTCAGCTATTTGCTGCTGCTGTAGCTCTTCCATGGCCACTGCAGACCAACAGCCTCCAGATGTGTCCATATAGCAGCCAAGACGAGCGAGGAGTGACCCTGGGAGCTATGCTCATAGCTCTGCCGCAGCCAGCTGCCCTCTCTGCGATCCCAAACCAGAGGGACAGGACAGAGCTTCCTATGCCCAGGCTCCTCACTCCCCAGTCCAGCCCACAAAACTCACCCCCAGGTTCCTAAACCTACTCCGCTCCGTATCTACCACCCAGCGGCCAGCTCCCTTTCCCAGAGGATTCGGTGGTTAATTCCCACACCACATGTACCTGGGGCTCTTCCCCATCCACCTTGCTGCTTCAACCCTCTTTTTACCCCTTAGCTCATCACTGAGCCCAGGAGTGCTGCAGTGACAAAGCACAACGCACTCCCATGTACCTGCACAAACACCACCACGAGGAGCAGCAGGCAGGTCAGCAACTCACACTGTAGTAACAGGTCTTAATGCACCATCTAGAAGATAAAACAAGCTCTTTTCTAATTTTACTAAGCCTTTAAGCTCTGGCCTTCAGAGTCAGCCATGGCTGGCAGCCAGCGTCGGCAGCACCCGTCCACAGGCATGCAGCTCAAAGAGCAGCTTGGGTGCAAGGCACGCACGCTGTGCTGCTCGTCCTGCAAGCTGAAAGGCTTCTCAAGCACTCTGGTAGCAGGGGCTCATTGTACCAGGAAACAAGAACAGGAAAGTAACAACTCCAAGTGAGTAACTCACTGAGAGCAAACACCACAGCCCAACCAAGCCCACAAACTTGACTTATAGCTTAGAGCATTTTGTCCCCTGGAGAGTATGAGATGGGCTCCAGCTCCTGCAGCCCAAGCCAAGCTTCAGTCTAGAAGGTGTCCTCCTGCGCTGTACTACCCACACACTGCCATTCCTACATCACAACAAAGTAAAGGGCTCACCTCTACGTTTCCCAGTGGTGGCTCACAAGCTCATGCAGGCTGATTAACACCAGCAGCTCCTCAGGAAGCTACTTGCTCTGCGAGAAGCTGAGGTGTGCAGGAGGAGCCAGACGCACTCAAACAGAGCTGTGCTTCGAGAGAGAGGGCAAAGCACAAGCATCGCGTTTAAAAGGCGTCAGATAATGGCCAATCATAGGACAGTTTGGGTTAGAAGGGACCTTCAGAGCTTATCTATCTAGTCCAACCCCCTGCAATCACAGCAGGGACATCTTCAACTAGATCAAGTTGCCCAGAACACATCCAGCCTGGCCTTCCTCTCGTGGCTTCTGTGCACGTTAACCCTGGCCCTGAGACAGCACAACAGTCACTCAAACACCACTTTCAGATTTTGAATGTCCTTCCTGCAAAAGAAGAGCCTGGCCAAAAAAATAAACAACATCCACTTGAAACGAACCCACGGAAATTAGAAGGTTGGGAAGGAGTGAACGTGTGATAGGAGCAGTGTGATTTACTAGCCAAGGCCTCCTGGAAATACGTCTGCATTAGAAAATTGCTTCATCACCGCAGTGCTTCCTGCACCACGCTCCAGCACTGAGCATTTCACTCAGTTTCTTTTCTGTGTCGCTTCAGGGACCCTACATGTGGACATCTCAACACAAAGCCGCTGCGGTGCGCGACACACAGCATCTGCATATCAATGTCCCCCCCCCCCCGGCCCCTTCAACTCCACAGAGAAAGGCCCTAATCTGGGTTTTGTTCCCGGCCCCATGGCGAGGGAGCCGGG
This sequence comes from Pezoporus wallicus, assembly GCF_028554395.1. Taxonomy (NCBI): domain Eukaryota; kingdom Metazoa; phylum Chordata; class Aves; order Psittaciformes; family Psittacidae; genus Pezoporus; species Pezoporus wallicus. The sequence continues at coordinate 89,124 of NW_026635161.1, read as the reverse complement.
TTACACAACCCCTATTCACCCTCCCCAGCCCTGGGAACATCTTTGTAGCCCCGGACAGGAAAGCTGGGGGAGGAAGAGGAACAGGGACAGGGCTGGAGACACTTCGGGAGGCAGGCTCGGTGGAAGGATGATGTGCTACATCAACCTCTGAGCTCTGCTCCAAGGGGATCACTATGGACCCTGCTTGTGGAGATCCAGCCAGGGAGACCTGCAAACATGCATCCCCACCCAACTCATACAAACAAGCTACTTCTTGAGGGAAAAGAACCAGACATCGGAAGAGGTGCACTGAAGCCACGGGGACATTCAGCAATGCTGGGCTGTGCATGGACCAGGGCATGGGAACGGGGGGACACCCTCTGGGGAAGGTCGCAGCACTGCCCTGGACATGCACATGTGAGCATCACAGAGCGGGTGAGTGGGCGCCAGGCTGGGCCAGAGTAAGGGGGTGCAGCAAGCCCAGTTCACCCTGTAAATGGACAAAGGCATCCTGGATGATGCAAGTGCCTTTGTACACCCCTGAACCAAGAGTTTCTCCCACAGCCAACACAGCTTTTATGTTAAAATCAGCCACCCAGCGATGTGCTTCCCGCAGCAGTGCTGACACACCTGTCCCATCAGCCAAACATCCTCATTTCACTGGGGAACAGGAGCTCTAAATGAGGTTTTACTTCTGCACACTAACACCTCCCTTCCCACTGACCAAGTCCAACCTTTGCCTGCACCCAGAGAGAGTCCCTGGTACAGAGACTGGGGAAGGGAATGAGCAAATCCATCTTTCCAGGCCTGGTCCTTGCAGAACCACACAGTGCACTGCTATTCACACACAGCTGATAGCTCTGAGAGGCCACTTTTTGCACAGCATATAGAACAGAAATATCAGGTAGCTACGTTAGGTGAAGGTTTGCACTGTTTTAGGGTGTGATGACAGCCAAACTGAGCTGAGCCCTAGCCAGTATCCTTTAAAAAAGGAGAAATGAGGAAAAAAATTATCAGTGGGAGAACAGTGAGCTCCCAGGAAGAAAATGTGTGTTACCATCTAAGGGACTTGTGCTGTGCACTACATGGGAAGAAAAACACATCCTCATCTTTTCACAGTTTAAAAGGTAGGGTTTTGGTTTAATTATTGCTTTTAAAGGACACCGAAGTCCTGGAAAGAAGATATTTCATACACATTTCATGCACTGACTAAAACCGAAAAGGAGTTTTCACTTATAATGCTCTTAAAATGTAATCTGTAGCCTGCTCATAGTGCAGGCTGTAGGCAACTTGATTGTATTTCATGGCCTCTCCGCCATGAATAAAAGCTATTCTGGAGCTGCACCGAACACAGGAGCCCTGCAGGTAAGAGGATCCCAGCCCTGCCCGTGAGGGCAACCTGATGCTGTTCTCTAAGGGAAATTACTTTCATTTCTATTAAAGAGCACAGACACCCACCAGAGACTGGGTCACCTCCAGAGGCAACAGGCAGAGGAAACCCTGACACTGCACAAGCTCATGCAAGTGAAGAACCAGGATACTTTAAATGCTTTCCTGGTGAAAAAGCCCAGCCTGGTTTGGCTTGAAGGGACCTCAAAGCTCCTCCAGCTCCAACCCCTGCCACAGGCAGGGACCCCTTCCACTAGAGCAGCTTGCTCAAAGCCCCTGTGTCCAACCTGGCCTTGAGCACTGCCAGGGATGGGGCTGCCACAGCTTCTCTGGGCACCCTGTGCCAGCGCCTCAGCACCCTCACAGGGAAGAGCTTCTGCCTAAGAGCTCATCTCAGTCTCCCCTCTGGCAGGTTCAAGCCATTCTCCTTGGCCTGTCCCTACAGGCCCTTGTCCAAAGCCCCTCTCCAGGTTTCTTGTAGCCCCTTTAGGCACTGGAAGGCTGAAGAACATTCCCAGGCTTAAACATACCAAATAAAGCCTCTGTTCCTGTAAACCCTGATGCCTGATTATCAGTCAAGGCCAGCGTATTTAGCCTAAAATTGGGTAATATTGTCTTGTGGTTGTTAATAGCCGAAGCCGACAATGCCCCGCTCTGAGCAGCCGAGCAGTTCTCAGCCTTTCATCAGGACAGCGTAGGCGTTGAATTCTGAAGCTAATCACCTTAGCAACGGCTCTAAACATATGTGCAGTGACATCAGCTGATTCCTGAAAGCTGTAAATAGAGGATAATAGCACGAAAAAATTCTGGGTGGGAGCCAAGACCTAAAAACCATACTATTAAAACACTGCCTGTAATTCAATGTATGCAAACTTGTTTGCGTCCCTGCTCCCCAAAACCTGTGTAATTACACACCTACCAGCACAACTGGTGATTGTTCCACTGCAGGCTTCTCTCAGATTCAGAGATTTCCCAGAAACCAGGGTTTAACAGAAATCCTGCTTCAAATCTAATTTGAAAAAGCCTGGAGGAAAAAAAACCTAACACCCTGGCAGAGAACCCACACACAGTGTGAGGGAAGGCTCAAGGACACCTGCTCCAACCCAACGGGTAACGTCGACTTAGGAGAGTTATCTGTAAATAAGAAAATAAACAGTGTGCTGATGGGCTTTATCACTGACTCATGCAGAAACTGGGAACAGGAACAGGGGCAAACTCTGCTCCAAGGTCGTGCTGCCCAGCCTGTGCCCTTGCTGAAGAAGAGTTACAGCAGGGAGAGACCATGCTGGTGAGCAGGCAGAGTGAAAGGGGCATATTCTGAGTTGCCTCATGTTGGTACCTCATTAAGATCTTAAACTGTCTGTTTAGGGAGTCCCTCAATCAGCCATCAGTGTAAGACACGAGAACAATACACTTTTTGTTTTCCTCCACTGGTTGTGACCCATATTCCTGAAGTCTGTTGTGCAGGATGTGACCTGGCCGGCTAAAGAAACCTTTGCAGTGCCCTCCACGTCAAGCTGGCGTGCTGGGAGGCAGAGAAGGAAAGTGGAGAAATGGGCTTAATAGGATTTTCAAATGTCCAAAAATATCTTTAGCAGGCCCATTTACACAGAGCCTCAGCACTCGCTGAACTTGAAAGCAGAATTTGCTGTGTAAAGAACACAGCTTGCATGTTAAGCGGGCCCGAGGAACACTGCTCCCTCCTGCAGCACAAAGACACCGGCTGCTTTGCCCTCTCCTCTGGATAAACGAATGGAAGAGAAAGGCCGAGTGCCACCTTCATCAGGGCAAGGAAGGTGCCAGGGGGGTTATAACGCTGGTGAGGTCCCTTGGGTGCAGCAGTGGCACGCTCGCCTGCAAAGGGACCAGCAACTCAAGTTCATTCTATTTGTGAAGTGCTCTGCATTATAAATAAAATAATACTAAGGCTAGGGAAAGAAAATGCAGACTTGAGAGCAGCCTCTTGAAGAAGGATGCAGCATGGAACCAGAAGCAAGAAATTCCCCCTCCTCTCTCCTGTGTAGGTTGGGTTTTTTTTTCTTCTGTCAATTAAGAGTTGCAAGGAAATCCAGTGAATTGAGATCAGCGGTGTTAATCGTTATTGCATTTGAATTTAATTAGCATTATTTTTTAACTACAGGTAATTTACAGTGCCTCACCTCAACGTGGAAGTGGGGTAGTGCCTCTGCGCACGAGAAAACCACCGCGCCACGGATAATCCTGCCGCTTGCTTGCTGCCTTTAATTTCTGTAATCCCTGGTTACCAGTTCCAGCAGGACTGCCATGGTTACTCCCTGCTCCTCTGATCAAAGCTCCTGCGTACTGGAGGGGCAGCGCTTCTGCCGAGATGCCAAGAATAGAGAAGTCCCTTATCCCGAGTGCTCGCTCAGGTGGGATGCAGGGAAGGAAGGATGGATTCCTCAGAACCACGGGGGAGAGAGAAGGGGATGGTGCAGGAGGACGCTGCCCAGCGCTGGACCTGCTGATGAACGTCCCATGCAAGGAGATGCAGCAGCATCTCCTCCTTTGCTGCCTTTCTTCCCCTTGTACAAGCTTAGGCTATCAGCCTGCCCTCCGCAGATCTCTACAAGGCCTGTTTGGCATCTTTACCATCTATCTTGCTTTTCTGGAAGTCTCCCTCGGTAGCCTGTATCACAGTCTGTGAATCTCAGAGCTCTGGGAGTCAAATCTTCACAGAGACCCTACAGCTCTGGATTGCTGCTTCATCATGAGAACTGCTGTCACGCCGGTACAGCCACCTCATCCGCAGAGCTGGCTCCTGTCTGCCTATGGAGTTGACCTGTCACTGTCACCCAAGGAACTGATCGATTCAGAGGGTCACACTGCAGTGAAGAGACACTCTGAACACTACCTTGTGTGGGCTGAGCTGGCTTTCCGTAGGGGCCTCACGTCTCCAATCAGCCAGCTCTCCAAACTGGAGATGGCCAAAACCTTCCAGCATTGTGAATGCATTTCCTAAGCACCAGGCCTGGCAGCAGCGAGGCACAGGATGGATGGACCAGCCAACCACAGAGGTGCAGGTGAGACTGCCTGGCAGGACCCATGAACAGTTTGAGGTATTTTACATGCTACAGCCCTATAAAAGCTTCCCTGTGTCCAGAGTGTTTGGGAATCTACACCAGCAACACCCCGAACCTCTGCAGGGATGTACACACCCTACAGCTGGAGAGAACAGGCATCACCTCATCACCTGAAGACTTCTGCAAGGTCCTCTCAGCAGCAAGTGCCATGCTGAGATGTCGATGCACCCCTGGAAAACACCTTCCTCTGCTACAGCCCTTCCTACCTCCATTAGGTCCCACTGCAGGGTGGCTTGTGGTGCTGCACTGACTCAAATGGTAACAAGAAGGCAAAAGAATGGGGGCCTCCCCTTGCCGAGAAGGGCACAAAAAGGCTGGTGTGAGTGTCACCACAGCTAAGAAACACAAGGAAACTGCAGGAAAAGCTCTTGCATTCACCCTCTTTTCTTTAGGGGAAAGGGACCAACACCTTTAAAAGCAAACGCTCCAACACCCTCTGGAAGCTGGTGCACACGTGCCTGGAGATAAAAAACATCACGGCACAGGTAAGCTGTTTACTCATGACTTATCACACCATCTCCCATCTAATTGCATAGCTAAACGGTCAGTCATTTTAATCCACATAAGCAGCTTATGCTTTCTTATGTAGCTCTGCAGCGTTGCTCACTTCCTGATTCGGAAAGGGTAATTCTTTAGGTCTTTCTCTAGAAGGTACAAACCCCACCATTTTCACAGAAACCCTGCACAGAAGAGGTGGACACAGGACAGATGTCTCCTGGAAAGGGGCCCCAAACACCTCCTTCACACTCAGTGCCAAGCAATGCAGAGGATTTTCTGTTAGAGATCACAGCAATTTCACATCCAGATGCAAGCCTTTGGTACCAGGGCTTGCATCTGGCTGTGAATGACCAAGTGTGTTTCTAATCTTACCTTGAATCATACACTTAGCCAAAATCTGGTCATTATCTTCTTGAAGGGACCTTAAAGCTCATCCAGTTCCAACCCCTGCCACAGGCAGGGACACCTTCCACTAGAGCACCTTGCTCCAAGCCCCTGTGTCCACCCTGGCCTTGAACACTGCCAGGGATGGGGCATATTTGATTTTTTAGATTACATTTTCAAGATCCTTGGAGACCCACACAAATGAGCATGAAAATCTGCAAGGCTCCACCAAAAAGTGTGTCCCCATGTGCGCAGAGACCCCCCCTGCCTCCAAAGCCTGGAGCCGCCAAAGCACATTTTAGCTTTCCCACACAAACGTGAATAAACAGAGGTAACAGAACATATCTAAAGATGAAGGAAACCAGGGTCTGGGTTACATCAAGCTCTTTTCAGTGCTGCATAACTACAGTGTTGAAAGTGAAAGCTGCCACATGAGAGACCGGAGCTCTGCACGCTGCTCGCACGCCTTCCGCTCACAGCCACAGCCAACGGGAGATTCCTGGCTTGCAACACCGGAGAACTTTACCCCCAAAAACCACCATGAACTTAGGCCGGTGACCCCAAGCCAAGCTTCAAAATCATTCCAGATACCCAGCCAGATCAAAAGTCCCGAGCTGGAACCGCCTGCCTTTGATACTCTAAACCCTGTTACCGACACCGGGTGAGACCATGGGGCTGAACTCTGCCTGCGAGAATTCTTTAGGTTGATACAAAATTTATTCCACCATATGTAAAATTCATCTGTGTAGTCGCACACCCTTGTAGGCTTGAATGGGGTGAAGGAGTCTTTCGACTCCCAGTGCAATTTATTATTTAAGAGCAGTAAAATGACAGTGCTGATAGGGGAGCTGCAGTGATGTAATGGGTAATGCAGCTCCGCTCGCTGCAGGAACCGCGCTGTACATTAGCGTGCTGGCGAGGGTGGTTGCTCCTATCAATTATTTATAGTGTTCTGGCGCGCAGCCTGGAGAGGGTCACATCGCTGAAAGCTAACTTTATCTGCATTGTTCCCAGCCTCCTGCCCAGCTGTCACTCTGTCCCTAATTTAATACACCCAGCGCGATGAGGAAGGATGCAGGAGTGCTGGGTTGGGCCCAACCGAGCCGGAGGAGAAGGCAGGCTCTGCCTGTGGGCTGGTGAGGTCTCAGTGATCTCTGTTATGGTGCTGGTTGGGCTGTTTAAAATCTGTGTTTGAGACTCACCTCATTCCTGAGATGGAACCCAAAGGGTTTCGGGGCACGTGTGTTCAAGAGGGGTGACAGGTGGGACATCCATAGTGCGATGGGATTCTCCAACTCAGTAACTGTGCCACACAAAGGGCAGGCTGCACTATGTGTTTTCACAGAATCCCAGACTGGTTTGGGCTGAAGGGACCTCAAAGCTCCTCCAGCTCCAGCCCCTGCCACAGGCAGGGACCCCTTCCACTGGAGCAGCTTGCTCCAAGCCCCTGTGTCCAACCTGGCCTTGAACACTGCCAGGGATGGGGCAGCCACAGCTTCTCTGGGCACCCTGTGCCAGCGCCTCAGCACCCTCACAGGGAAGAGCTTCTGCCTAAGAGCTCATCTCAGTCTACCCTCTGGCAGGTTAAAGCCATTCCCCTTGGCCTGTCCCTGCAGGCCCTTGTCCAAAGCCCCTCTCCAGGTTTCCTGCAGCCCCTTTAGGCACTGGAAGCTACTCTGAGGTCTCCCCAGAGCCTTCTCTGTGTAATACAGCAAGAGCTATTCAACCATGTATGTAGATACGGGGGGGGGGGGGGGGGGGGGGGGAAGAGAAAGCACTTGTCAGCCCCCCAGAAAATATATTAAAAATTACAATACATAAAAGGAAAAATATCACCATTTTTTTGTTCCAGCTATAAACTGGAAATGCACAGCCAAGGGCTGATTATCCTCTATTTTTCCACCAAGGGACTCCCCAGGCCTTTGTCCCTACAACTCACCAGCAAACCTCTTCCACTGTTCACCCCAAAACCAAATCAACCATGGCCACTTTTCAGACCTTTGAAACATGCTCTTAAACACACTGTTCATTTGGCCCCATATCTGTATAAAAGCTATCACATTTTTATCTTTAGCTGCTTCAGGGTTTTTGTTACTGCAAGAGATGCTTCCACAGGGAATCACTCTAGCAAGTATCAGGTACAGGAAGGTGAGCTGTTGCTTCTGCAGCTCCCACACCCAGTCCTTTCCCACTGACCAACGGGATTCACATATCCTATATGCTGCATCAAATACCTCTCCCATGCCTCAAACTAATGCCGAATCCTGCTTCAATAAGAGGCATTTTTCAAGCCTTGTGAAGCCAGGAAAACAACCTGGGTTTTCCTGCAATTGGGACTGGATGCCTTGTTTCAAGCAACAAGCACCACCCAGGTTTGGTTCAGAGGCACAAAACAATTCCGGCGATCAGGACTGAAAACAGCACCTGGCACCACCATGAAAAACACAACATTTGCACCAAAGGGAAGTTGCTGGAAAGGCACACACAGGCCCAGAGGAAGCAGGTTTGTTCTGCGGCACAAACCGGGGCCCAGGAGAGCCTCCTGCTGCAGCACCATTGGGACCGGCACCTCCAGCAGCACCCAGCACATCAGGAACAGAGAGGGGGCAGCACAGACTCCACCCAGAAGCTCGGGTAAGGCAAAGGCGACAGCTAAATCCATGTGTGTTCATATGGTTCAGCCCAGCACAAGACAGAAAACCATAACCAACCCTCTCACTGTGAAAACCAGCATTTTCGGTACCGTAAAAACCTGACCCAAACGTCAAAAGGGGGGAACCGGGACAGCCATGGAAGGAACAAGCGAGTGTCAGAGACGGCATCACCAATGAAAACCAGATTTTGACCAGGAGCTGAGCATGGAACGCGCAGACCACGCTCTGCTGTCACTGAACCGGAGTCTTCGGGGCCTTTACATCCTATCCGAATCCAGGATTATTTCCATGGCAACTATCTGGAGAACTTATTAAGTAAAAAAAACCAAGAACAGTTTGAACACACAGAACCTACATTCATAACGTGCTGACTAAATTAGCGGCGCTAAGGTTTTCAGTAATCAAAATAAATCAACTTCTAGCAACTCAGATCTTCTCTTTGTCCCAGCTAAGAAGAAAAGCCTGATAGTAACATCAGTGTGGCGGGAGGAGGAGGAATTACAGGTTTTCTAAGACCTATACAAGCCCTATATAAGGGAAGTCTTATCCCATTCAAGTGGTTCAAGAGACATTATTTTAATATCTGACAGTTCAAGGGCTGTTAAATAAGGCTGAGTTTCCACGAGATGATAAAACTTCATTGCAAGGCAGATACTAGAGAACCAAAAAGATAACAATCATGTGGCACCGATCGGTTATCTAGTAGAAATCTCCACTGAATCACCTCAAATTTGTATATAAAAAAGCATAATCTGCAACTCTGCCCTGCCAAGCTTTGTGTAGTGCTGGGTATCGCTGGCCTGCCCAAAGCAGGCTTGGACCAACGCTGTCCCATATGCACTGGGTGATGCAATACATGCGGCAATTGCCTGCTCCTGCCTGATCCCAACCCGGCTCCTAGTGTGTAATCATCTTCCTCACTTCACGCAAGCATTAGCTGGAACAGGACAGGAAAATTCAGTGGTCCTTTACCGTATCTGTGCTGAGGCACTGGCACAGGGTGCCCAGAGAAGCTGTGGCTGCCCCATCCCTGGCAGTGTTCAAGGCCAGGTTGGACACAGGGGCTCGGAGCAAGCTGCTCTAGTGGAAGGGGTCCCTGCGCGTGGCAGGGGTTGGAGCTGGAGGAGTTTTAAGGTCCCTTCCAACTCAAACCAGTCTGGGATTCTTTGATTCTATATTTAGCTTAAAAGATTCATGAGTATGGAATATTTGCTTGGAGAACGGACAATTTGCTTATTAGAGCTAATTTCAAATAGATTAAAAAATAGCAGAATCTGATATTAAAACACTGAAAACAATTAATCTTTCCTAATTCAATTATTCTGCAACCAAATTCCCGTTTCCTTCCAGGATCTCTCTGCAAAACAGCAGAGGAGGCGCGACAGAGCAGTGGGGAACGGCCGTGACCGAAGGAATATGCTTGTGCCCCCCAGCAAGGAGCACACCCCCCGTGCCACAGGGACTGGAAGGTGGCAATGAGAGGGGACAGGGACATGCCACACATCAGGCTAGGACAGCACCACGCAAGGGTGCAGGCCCTGGTCACAGGCTTTGTGCATTCCCTTCTCAAACTCACAGCCCTGCAGTAATGTAGTGGCTGCCTCGGCACCGAGGCTTGTCTGGGCACTGCAATAGCAACCACGGTTCCTCCTAAGCACGGGGGTGATGAGGACATCACAAAGTTCTGGCAGAACGCGAAAAAAATGCTGCCCAAAAAATTTCGTAACAGCAGATTCAGAGTGAGAAAATAAGTCTTAACAGGAATGATTTTGAAAGTGCTGTTAAAGAAGTGGTTAAATGAACCGTTGGCTCCGTCGTTAAGTTCAGCTCGGGATACTATAGGCATTATCGATTTACCTTACATCAACCTGGAAACTCATTTCCAATGGTTTCTAATGGAACCTGGATTTTCTCAGGCCTAATATGCCTCGTGAGGTTGAGCCTCCTGCAAGGAAATACAATACCACAGGATTAAAATGGCAGCTGTCAGACAGACAACAGCCCCATTCATTTAATGAAGATAGCCCAACGGTGATAGGGATTTCTAAAGGCTACTCCAAAAGGGTGCTCTGCAATTAAATAGAGTGGTAAGACCATCGTGGTGAGCATGGCCTTATGAGTACCTATAGATAATGGTGTGCACCTGCGACTCGGGATTTACAGAAACCAAAGGGAGGTTATTTAAAGTTTATTTCTGCAATATCAGCTTGCACGCACTATCAATAGGCCTTTGAGAGGCAATGCTGATTAGTGATTGGAGCGGAGAGGGGCAGTTTTGGACCCCAGCTCCATTGCCTGCTCAGCCACGAACATACAAAGCATTTTGGCAAATGAGTTTTTCAGCAGCCGCAGCTGTACGGCGCGCAGAGCAACACTCCGGGTTCTATTCTTAGCCAAGCAGGGATGGAGACAGCAGAGCAGATGCACAACCAGTAAACAACTCTTCCCTACAAGCAAAGCCATTTTAAAGGAGTAAATTCCCTCCCAAACAGATGAAGATCTCTGTGAGGGTGCATGAGCATCAACCCCCGTCTGCAGGCACTCAAGAGTGCCCAAGAAAAGGAAGTTTTGTGGCCACCTGAGCACAGGAACGGGCGACCCTGAAAACAACCAGACTGCAAAGCCTTCCTCCCCATCACACACCGAACTGGAACGGCCAGTGTCCCAAGCACCATCCCGCCTGCCTCCAGAGCAGGACCGTTCCCCGCTCCCAAGCATCACACACTGAGGAATGCGGGATGGAAGCAGGGAGCAGGGGAATGAGGTTTTGACCAGGACAACAAACCACCAACCCTCCATCTCTGCTTTGGCAGCAAGAGCTTCACCACTCAGGGAAACACAGTCTCCTCAGTAAAATGCCCTGTAGCAGGCTCAGCCTACTGAAATACTGGTCTGGTTTTCAGCCAGTAAAAAGAGTATTATTCCTTTATGGACCTGCAGGGAAAAGGTTTTTCTCAAGCCTCAGAGAAAAAGACTCCTTGAATACAAAACCAAGCAGGGAATTGGGTAGCCTGAAAGGAGGCTTCCAGAAAGGTGTAAGCATAGAAAACAGAAGCTCAGAGCAGGAAGGAAATTGTAACATTAGCTACAGACTTTGAACGCACATGCAGATCTGCATCACCAAACACCAACAGTGAGCAAAATACTCTGCCAAAGAACATACCACACTTGATCCTCAGCTATTTCCAAACTTCATCTGCAAACGCATCCTGTCTCAAGACAAATGAAAATCCAGACATGACAGATACATGGCAATTAACCACAACCCTTACGGTTTGTAGTGCCTCACGAGCAGACTAGCAGTGCCCTCAGCCCCAAGACATCCTGCGGAAGCAACCGGCCGCTTGCAGAAATCACCCAGCACTATGTTCTGCCCCTTCTCCAGTTCTGCCCGTCTTACCCCGCAGCTCCAGGAGCTCCTGCCTCTGCCGTTGCCCCTTCCCTTCTCTTCCCATTCTCCTCCCGCTCCTTCCCTTGAAGTCACCAGTCCCACTGCCCTCCCTCCTGGCAGCGGTGCCAGATGTCAGCCTGACCCGCAGCCGCCCGTTCGGGTCAGTTATCAGGGTTATGGTGCAAGGGGAGCGAGCGATGGGCTCCAGAACTGCTGGCAAATAGAGCACCAGGCTATTTCTCCTGGTAGCAAACCGCCTACAGCAGACCTGTAAGTCTGAAAGGCTGCTCATGCACACCGCAATGAAAGCCTAAGGCACCGAGAGCTAAGTAAGGTGACCCCTGACTATGTTAAGCATCAGTCATTCGTAGAAGTGTCACTTACTGCACGAGGGGGATGGATGACTTGAATGCCTCCTGCAAGAATAACTGCACACTGAAGGCAAAGGCTAAAGTTTCTGGAGAAGGGATGCTGCTGTTTGCTGGGAAGGCGATGCTGCAGCACTCCAAGGAGATCTACTCAAAGACTCTGGGCCGCTGCAAGGAGATATCAGAGGCACTCATCGGGGAACATCATGTGCATTTAAACCAAAACCAGACCTGTATTCTTGACCAAAGTCCACTCCTTGAAGGATGTGCCCTGATGAAGGAACCGCTCCAAGTCAATGGTATGCACTTTGCTGGAAGGAGGAGAGGAAAGCTTCAAGCCTGACAGAAACCAGGGCTCAGATTCCTCTATCATCCCGAGACTGCACCACAGATAAGGATGCGTCAACTTTTCCATTTGAGCACTCTCCCCTTGAAGGTTTATAGTCAGAGTGAAAATGTTTTGGCCAGGTGGAAACTTAACATACAGCCTCCCAAAGCAGGGAGCAGCCCAAGTACATAAAACATCACAGTGTCACCCACCCAGACTTGGTTTCCCCCTCATTGGAAAAAGAGAAAAGCTCATTTTCCTCCCCACTGAATTCTCCAGATTCCTCTATAGCAGATAAGCAATACCCCTCATAGGGGCTGGGGCTGCTCATCTACAGTCCGGAGCCCCCACAGGGGCTGGGACTGCTCGTCTACAGTCCAGTGCCCTCACATGAGCTGGGGCTCCTCATCTGCAGTCCAGATCTGTACAAAGTGCCCCGCAACATCAAACAACCCAAGGGACTGAAACACAAACAGATTAAACATTAACCCGGGAGCTAAGCACAGGGCATTGCGACCTCAGCGCTGCAATCCTGCTCCAGCCCAGTGCTGCTGGCCATGCCCCAACCTCTCCCACTGTGCTGTGCTTTTGGAGAGGCAAAACTATGAAGATGGTCCATGGAAAGCAGTCCCCAGGCCAGGGGCGGTAGGCACCAGTCCCTGCTCCTGCTGGGGTGCAGCACCCAGCACCCAACTCCACATACTGGGGACATGGAGGGTGATGGGGAAGTATCTGGGTACCAACGAGCAGTACAGTGAGTCCCCCTTTGCTTCACTGCAGTTATCCCTGAAGACGGAAATATTTGTGCTTGTTTTTCTGCTGCTGCTGAGCAGCTATGAAATGTCTCCCACTACAGAGGACCGGAATAAATCCCAGCTCCTGAAGCAGCATCTGAAATCAGCTTCTCTCCGATCTCCATCGCAATTTCAAACCTTTAATTTACTCCAGTGAAGGCAATGTTTGTGTTTGTTTACCGGCCACAGAGGAGCTTCTGAGCACTGGAGGTTTATTACATTCACCCAACAGATACATTCTGGGGAGCCTCTTGGACTGGCCATGACTTGTCACAAATGACTGGTCACGAACTTTTCCTCCCTGTCCCCATGATGGCAGGCACACACAGTGCCTCCAGCAGCCTTTTGGGATCTCCTGAAAGGAGCCTGGCTTTCTCCTTTCCAAAGTTCAAATAGAAAAGGAAACAGAAAGGAGGAAAACAGCCTGATTTTCTTCTCCTTCCCCTGTTAAACCTTGGAATGCTGGCCTGAACCGCAGCATTCCTTGCCCAGGGAAGCACCCCGGCAGGCTCTATGGAAGGGTGAAGGCCATGTGGAACCCGGAACACTTTCCCCCAGTACCTTCCATGAATTTAGGATTCACTGGTGTACGTCAGTGAAGCAACTTTGCTCTTTCTAGAGGAAAGGGACAGATTGCAGGAGAAAACTCTATCCTAACTGCTGCCAAATTCCACAGATTTAGTTATTAGTAGGCAATTAGGAACCTTTATTAACACTTCCTACTATGTTAAGCTCCATTTGCACCGCATCCCTGCGCCAGCCTGGACGTTTCCGATGGAGCGGCACCCTGGCTCCAACGCACACGTGGCATCACGTACCAAAAACTGTGTCTTCCTGCACGCTGCCTCCCAGGCCCCTTCCCTGCAGATGTATTTAATGTGGTTGTCTTATAAAATAAATCTCAATGAAAAAAAAAACAGATATTAAAAACGAGGGAGTAGGGGGAGGTAAATAAAAAGCGCGGCTGCACAAAGGGAAAAACAGTTTTGCTCTTGTTTTTTAACTCACAATCAACATCTGAGCTATTCAGGAAACTGGTGCACTGCCCTCCAACCAACTTCAATTAGGGAATTCAAAAGCAGTCAGACAAAAGAATGCCTGGGAGTTACTGCACCGCACAGAGATATTTTTAGCAAGAGCTGGGAGGCTGTTTGTGGGACACTGCTTTGCTTCCACTGCATTTCAGCTTTTGTATTTACATTCACAGGACAGTAAGATTTACTAGGTCAGAGGGAGAAAAAGAGGAGAAATGACATAAATGATGCAAATCATTTTGCTTTCTGATACTCTAGGAAGGTATCTGAGCAGAAGCTGATGGAGACCAGAGTGAAACACAACATTTGCCTCCATCTGCTTCAGAAAACCATCTTTCAGCTGAAATCTCAAGTCACTCCCTCTGAAGGGGTGATGTAAAAGAGCACACACAGCCCCAGGAAGGTCTGGGTGCCCTCTGCTCAGCATGGAGCAAGCTGCCTTAACCACAGCAGAGCTGCAGCCAGATCCGGCCACTGACCTCTCCCCACCCTCTGGTCACCAGATGGCTTCACAAGTGTCACGGCAGAGACGCTGCCACACGAAGACACCCACCCCAAGCCCACGGCCACAGATGCTGTTTGGCTCTTCAGTCCGGCGCAGCCGTGCACGACCCAGCCCCAGCGCTTCTGCTTCCGAGAAGCCATTTCCTTACAACGAGAGGCTGCAGCCAAGCTCACGCCGTGGGGCTCGGGAAGAGCGGGGCGAGCCGATGCCCAAAGGCAGGGCTGGTGCTGGGGAGGCAGCGGGCACCCACCGCCTGCGCCATCGCACCGCTCCTCCAGCGCAGCCCCCTCTTCCGCTCCCTCCCACCACTGCGGCAGCGCAGATGGCAGCAGTGTGACCTCGCTGTTCCTGCCTCCTTGTTTTGATCCTGCAGTCTTGATTGTTCAGGCTAATCCCACACTCCCAGCCTTGGCTGCCAGCCAGGACTGTTATTAATGGCACAAAAGCTTCTCATTCCAGCTACTTCTACATCCGCTAATGCTGTTGTTCCCTTCTCTCGCTCCCCCTCTCACCACATTACAAACTGGAGCCGGAATATATTTTACAAGGGGAGGGGGGGAACCTTTCTCTGATCATCCTTGCACGCCGAAGGCTCCACCAGAACCATACAGGAAAGGGTCGTCTGCTCCAGCAATCATTAGCAATGCCAAAGCAGTAAGACCACCCCACTCATCCAGCGATCGGCTCCAAAGCAATAAACAGCACACGGATGTGGGGAGTTTCCAGCAATCCCTGCAGGAAACACAGGATCCCAGGCAGAAGTAGGCACAGCTGCCCTGAGAGCCCTAGGGATGGGCTCTGCTGCCCAGGGCAGGAGGAACACCGATGCTGACCAGGGGGACAGGGACAGGCAGCACTGTGGCCACAGGGGCACGGCACCCATCTGCTTTCCTGCCCCTGCTCTATGCAACTGCATTTAAACAACTGTGAAGCCCTCATTAAAAGCCCACACTGAAAGGCTTCAAACTGTTGGCAGTTTAGCCCCTCACACACCAGTCTTTCATGGCAAGTCGTCTCTCCCTCCGCAAGGAACCCAGAGTCCCCTGTGCAGAGCCAAAGAGCTGTACTCGGGTACATGCCCCATGTCTGGTGAAGCCCACCACACCGAGTGCCTGGCCTTCCTCATCTTCCTTGGCTTTAAACTCCCTCCCAGTGAGAGGTCTGCAGGGCAGAAGCCCTGTGGGGCGATGCTCCACTGGCCTCACAGACCAGGGGGCTGCTGGCACTGTACTGGGGGGCACGTCTCACATCAGCTCAACCCGCTCGGACCCAGCGCTGGTTTGGAAGGGGATGGGATGAGGATATTCGTATCAATGCTTTCTGATGTACCAGGGACCAGCCAGCCGTGCCCACTATGCACAAACCAGCCCCAGGGCACAGCTCACAGCGGCTGCAGCTGCGACTGATCGCCCATAAAGTCTGGTCCTGAGTCAGCTGAGCAGAGCAGGGCCTCAGCACACACTGGAGGCCCCCGGGCTGACAGTTAATGAGGTTTAGAGCTGCTCTGAACTGCAAACCCAGCAAGAGGCAGTGTCCTAGGACCCCCCCGGGGGGGAGCAACCCCCCGATCCCATGGCTGGGGATGTGCTGCATGCGGAGCATCACGTTGGAGCCGTGTCTGAAGAAACCTGCCTGGTTTTCAGCCCCAGCCGTCGCCCTGGTGAGATGATTCACCATCCTGCCCTCAATACTTGTCAAAACGCGGGGAAGGAGAAAAGCAGCTACGGGCAAGTTTCTTCTGATGAGGAAGGTCAGTACATTTTTAATAAAGGGCTCTTTAAAGATAATGTCATTTCAGTATTTACACATATTAAAGAGGTTTCAGAGACCCAGGCATAATGAAGTCAAAGAAGGAGAGGACAATAAAAGCATGGCTGGGATACCACAGTGTATCTCTATTGCTGTTGGAAGGTTGGAGCAGCAGAGGAGGGGATATTCCGCACAGGAGGGGATTTAGGCACCGGGAACCACAGCCTATTGCTCACTCACGAAACATCAGTAGCAGTATCTCTTTCCTTAGATCCAACAGCTTGGTCTCTTTTCCCTTAAACCCAATGGCATGTGTTTCCCTGCCCGCTGCTCCACTGGCACGCTCAGCCCAACAGGCTGGTGCAAGCCCCTTGCTCTCCCCATCCGACACAAGCACTGCAGCAGTAGCTCTTACTTTACGTGTAGCCCATGTATACCAGTGCACAGGCCTGATTTAAACTCCTGAAGACACCTCCAGCCTTTCGCTATAGCAACCCCAGCAGATCTTCCCACTTTGGGAGCAGCTTCGCACTGGAGCTCTGTATCGGTAGAGGTTAAAACGGACACAAGAACTTAAATACGAGCCAGCAGCTCGTGGTGTCAGCAGGGGTGCTTTGTAAAAGCCCTGCTCCAAAGGCAGAGCTCCAGGGTGGCTCCCTCATGTTCCACAGTTAACCCTCAGGATCGAAAGTTCTCCCGACATGCTCAGCTCCCAGGAGCTGCTCTCATTCTCCTCGGCTCTGTGAGCACTGGGTTTCTGTGACATGCACCACACACCATTTACTTCAGGACAATTGAGGGTGATGGTTTGGGGATGGAGGGTACACACCAACTAAGCGTACAGTACACGAGGGCAGCAGGAACAGAACGTTTATGTCAAGCTTGGAATTACTCCTCTACTGTGCTTGGGAAAGATCTGGCGCCTGTTCCAAGTCGCTGCGCTTCGGTGCAGACGGTGCAAGAGGCAAAAAAAAAAGAATCTTTATTTAAAACTACTTAATAGTCGCAAGATCAAGCAGAACAAGTGGAAAAGCATGTTCTGAGCGAAATGTTACTTCTAGAGCTCAAATGGCACTTAAGTCCACATCAAAGAACGTTCAGCTGAGGTTGCAGAGAGCCAGGAGAAGGAAGCAGGGAAACCGGCCTGGATTACTGGATGCTGGGCAGGTGGAACCGCAGGTATTTAGCACAGCAGCACCACTAACACATACATTGGAGTGGCCTCGTGAAGCAACTGGGTGTTAAGAAGTAATTAGAGCAGCAGGCAAGAGAGTCACAGACATAAGGGAGAGAAGTGAAGAAAGACCAACAAAAATAGTTCAAATTAACAAAATCGCTTCCAAAGCCAAAAGGCCTCATTGCACCCATCTCAGCTAACAGCCCCACAGGCACAGACAGAACTTCCCAGGGTTCATCCCTGCACTTTCTGCAGATACGGACCAGCAGCTACAGCAGATATTTAAAAACCAAGGCAGTATTTAAAGCAGAGCCTAATACCCTAATATTTAAAGGATGCGAGGTCTGCTGCAGCCCTGTGATAGGCTGTTCTCATGCTAGCAACATGCCTAAGAAACCCAGTGCTTTCAGTCCCATTTCTTTAGCTTCATCTTCCAGCCAGCAGGGACCTTCCTCTATTTCAACACACAGCCTGGAACAAAGCGAGCGGGATGGGTGTCAGACAAGGTCGGCCCGAATCCGGAGGGCAGCAGATGTTTAGAAGGCGACTGCGCTCCCAGCACCCTGCCCAGGCTCTGGCAGTCATTAACAGACAGGCTTCCAACCCACCAGATGCTCTGAACTTTCTCCTTGCTAAGCTAAATAGCTTGTGTTTCCAAGTCCTAGCACATGAAATGAGTCTTCTGAGCCCCATTCAGCCAACCAGCCTCTTCTTTTCTCTTTTCTTAAGTGAACACTATGTTAATCTCATTAGCTATGCTATAGCAAAGCCTGTCTGTGAGTTGGTCGCACCTACTACCCAAATAATCTTCAGCAGCTCCCGTAACACAGGGAGTGCTCTAACCCCAGGGGTACTGGGGAATAAGAAACAGTACTGGGTTTAGGATAAACCCAACCTTATGGTGCCAGGCCAATGGAAACAGCAGCAACCCAGAGCGTCCCTTCTACTCTATCCCAGTGGTGAGCAGTGCCTGCTGCTAGCCTTACCCAGCCTTTGGCTCCAGCACACCCACACCTCAAGAATGTCCCTGCACCAGACCTACACCTACTCACAAACATACAGCCCAGCCTCAGCACCTCCAGCCCCACACGAGTCTCCCCTGCACATTAGCAGCAGCACGTAACGGCTGATGGATGCTTCTGCTGAGCTCTCCCATTTCTGTACAACAAAATACTGAGGGTTTCAAGTGTGGATGGACATCATTTGGAGAGCACGGCCTTGACCCTTGCTCATGGCATCACCAGTGCTTAGGACATCCCTTGGGGAGAACCCAAACTAGAAATCCCAACCAGTGTAGTCTTTAGTTCAGACCCACCTCATGTTCATGATCGGGAACAACAGAAACACTCACATTCTGTGACCCCAAACAAGCTCACATGGGAAAGCACTGTGTTTAAAAGACAAATGTCACCTGAGAGCAACACACCTACATGGAACGCTCAGGCCTGCACCTGGGGAAACAATTTAATCACCAGTTTCTGCTTCCCCATGGGAGTCAAAGCACCTCCTATGTCCAAAGCACCGGGTCGCCTCTTCTCCAAGAAGTCACTTCTGACCTCGCACATGAGGAGATGAAGAGATGCCTTTGGCACCAGTGCTGCATCAGGAACACGGGAACCAGGTGGGTGAGGATGGTGAGGGTGGCAAAGCCCTCTCTAAGGGCAAGAGCACTGATATCTGCACACACACAGCCTCTTCTGAAGAGAGGCAGCGGCATCAGGGAAGGCACAGCGGCCAGGAGGGATGTCAAGATGGGTGGGTGCAAGGAGCCTCACAGTGAAGGTCTCCCCCCACGAGCCAGGGCCCCACAGGAAGCAGCAACTTCACTGATGTCTGTATCACTGGCATTAATTCCTGTGAGCTTGTCTGGTAGACTGGAGCTGACAAAACACACTGGGCAAGAACAAGTGAGATTCCTGCTTCCTGGTGTGTATGATCGAAGGGCACAAACAGCAGAGGGAAAATCCACATGCTGCCCTTCACAAGGAGCACTGACCAGATGGGTCTGTAAATGGGATTAAGAGGAAGACAGCTCTACTGCATCCAGCCCTCTCCTCCAGGGCTGGAAACTCACCCTTCTGACAGCCAGGTCTCCACAACAGGGAACCAGCCTTTTGCTTTTACCCTCTCTGTTCTTCCAAGCCACTTCGTCCCTGGTGCTTACCTCACAGACCTGCCATCTCCCCCAGCTCACAATTCCTCCTTCTCTGGAAAGGCTCTGAGATGCACATTATACAAGATACACAGAAATAAATTGTTTTTAATCCTCCAGATTCTAGTGCTCCCAAACAAGGATCTTAAAGAGCTTTGCAAACAATGGATTAAGCTTTAAGACTCACTGAGAGGTCAGAAAGTGCCTCTCTCTCAGAAGCAGAGGAAGGTGAGCAAGGCTGTAATGCAACTTTATCATCACTGCAGAAGTGACTTGTTTCTATAGGCACGAACACAATCCATCACTGGTCTAACGACACCTTTGCCATTTTGCTCCAGACTCTGAAGCAGTTTCAATCCCACCATAAGCTTTCAAATGCCAAACTCTTGTTTTCTTTCCCACCTTAAAGCATCAGGGTTAGGGTTATCCTAACCACCACCAGGTCCTGAAGTTGGGGACGGACACGAGGCTTCACTAGTAAGGTTTGGTGTCAACGTGGCTTTCCTCCACAGGCACACAGGAAGCTTTCTCAGCGTGTATTTCCAGCAGCTCACTGGATGCAGTCCTACAGAGAAAGGCACCTTCTTGGTTAGCTCCTCAGTGTTACGACGACTTTGGGTCACTGGCTACAACCCATATTAACGTGACGTCACGTATTCTTAGCGCAGCCTGGTCTGTAAAGCCCTTATTTTTCTTCCCAACTATATTTTGCATACATCTTGTAAACAAGCTTTACATCCTTTTGATCAGTGCTCTGCACGGAGCCCGGGGAGGGGGAGGAGACTTCCTGTTCCACTATTGCAATCGCTCTCAGCAACGTGCTGTGCTCAGCTCTTGCCGCCCCGTGAGCAGTGATGAAATGTTCTATTTTGGTGGTTTTTTCTTCATCTCTGTAGCAAGCGGGCTGTGTTCTAGTCCAGCACCGCTGCTGAGCTGAATGTGGGTTTTGACATTCATTTTAAAGCGGCAGAGCGATTTGTTGCAGCATCTCCTTTTGAGGCCATGATGGCCAACTGAGAACCCGGTTCTCCAGCCAAAATGCCTTCACACTACCTGGCTTCTCTGTTTCCTTGCCAGCTGTCTGAAAGCAGACATTTTTGCTGAAGAACTTGTTTACAGAGAACCCAGGCTCCTGTACACGGTGGAGCACAACCACCGTGTTTTCTTGCTATTGCTTATCTGCTGCAGATAAGTCCAGTTTCTGCTTGCCCACAGGCAAGCAGCCAAACACTGATACCTCCTCATACTTCATGGTGACTTCACACGCCCCAGCCCTTGCTTCTCCTACGCCTGTGGCCTTCGGGAGGTACAGCCTGACCAGACCATGCACACACACGGCGCTGATAGGAAATACCCTGTCCTTGTTCCAGAAACACATCAGCTGGAGCTGCAGGAGGCTGTTATCATCCTCCTTTTGGAAAGGCCAAATTCCTCCCCAGACTCTGGTGGGTGCTGGAGGCCTCCAGAAGTGTAAATAGTTAAAGGCAATCTCTGGTGCTCTCTTGTGACTCCAGCTCACCGCTTCCACGTCCTCCCTTTGCCAGCTCATGTGAGGAGCTTATAAAATCAGCACGCTGTAGGCAGCAACGCAGGAATGTTATGGAGTCAGTTACTAATACAGTGTTTTGCATATTGTGTTTCAAACACTACATGCTCCTACATGTTCAGTGTCAACAGGGGGAAAAAATTGTCAGACCAAAATGAAATCTTCCTGAAGTGAGTTATTCGCTATCCAGCAGGCTACCAGGTGCACTGCGAGGACCCCGCAGGGATAGCCCAGCATTCGTTCCAACCCTTTCCTTTAGAGAGCAATCTCAGTTCATTTCCTAGTGATTTCCCTACTCTGCCTGCAGTCAGTGTGCCTCCCAGCTCTGCCCACTGTGGTCCAGCACAGGCTTCCACACAGTCTGCCACCAGCACAGGTATCACTTGGTCAGAAACACCTTGTGCACATCAACGCAATGAGCAGTGAGGACCTGGCAGGTTTAGGATACAAAACAGGGAGGGAAAATACATGCAGCACACACTCTTCTGGGTGAAACCACTTCCAAACTCAAAGGAAGGCATTTTGTTTCCAACAAACAGAACACACTAGATGAAGCTGTGGGTGTGCTACTCTTACAGATGCTCTATGTGAACCGAAATTTGATGAAATTATTACAGAAACACTCCACCACCTCCCAAAATAAGCATCTCTGTGTGCCTCTGCCTGGCTAGATCATGAAAAAAGCCCTGCATAGTGGAGCTCAGTTTCCATTTCCTCACACACTCCTACCAGGGCTGAGCTTGCAGGCAAACGCACCGACCTTTCCTCAAAGAAATCAGTGTTTGCTGTTCCTTATAAATTTGCAGGATTTTGGCTGGCTTCCACTTCACCCACTTTTGAATACGACGCTCCCCACCCCCACACAACTGTTCTGTTCTGAGGGATGACAGGCTACCCGAAAAAACAGAGGAGCGCTCCAGCATCCTGCCTGGATGGCACCGCTCCGGCAGCAAAGGAGCACCGGGAATGTCGGACCAACCTGTTGCAGGAGCACCTCGCTGTGGTTCAGTGCACCCATTCTTCCTGACCTCCCTTTGAAATGACATTCTTCCAGAACTCCCTGTGCTCCCGATTTTCAAACAATCATTTGAGGCACATTTTAACTCTTTATTATTTTCCTACGGAAAACATCGGACCCAGGATCCCTTGTGAAGGGCCCCCATGGGTACCAGAAGGATCACGCCGCAACCTTGCTCTGCTTTTCCGCCACTGCTGATGTGGTACACAAAGAATGAGATTTTTCAATTTGTTTTGTCCACGAGCCAAAAAATTCCTGTTAATAGGCTGAATATGGTGCCTGTGCTAGGCTCCCACCGCTCCCGCTCAACTCCTGCTCACAACAGGCACTACCTACAACACAGAGCTGGCCTCCTTTTGCAGGAAAATAAGGCCAAACCGGCTAGAAAGCATGTTTGGAATCTGGAGATTAATTCCATGTAAACTAATGCATTCAAACCTCTTTGTACAGCTTCAGAAAGGGCTGTCTGAGCCCGGCGAGAAGTAGGGCAGCACATACCCATGCCGTAGGATGGGGAGAGCTGCCTCCATTTTGGAACTCTTTCCTAAAGCTCACCACCGTGAATGCAGAAGCCGCGTCCCGCTGCGGCCACCCGCCCATGACACGGACCATCACCGCAGCCCATCGCAGGCACTGCCCGCTGCTCACAGGCAGGGAGCACGGGGCCAGGGGCAGCCTGCAGGGAGACAAAGAGGGGCCAAGAGGGCAGGGCAGCGGGTCAGGAGGCAGGAGGGCTCCCACGGGAGCCTCTGCCCTGGACCCGCAGCTTTTGTTCGTCGGAGAATGCCGGGAGCAACAAAGCGCTGCGAGGCCATGGGGGGACCCACGCTGCTGCCTGCTCCTGCCCTGCCACAGCACTGCCCTCACCAATGGCTCCCGCTCCTCTTCACGGCTTCGCTTTCTCTCTCTGGGAGATGAATTATTCAGAATGAAACCATTTTGAACTCTGTGGGGATGCTGAGCAAAGCTAAGATGGGTGGTGCTGCAGAGGAAGCTGTCAGGGACAGGACCAGGCCTTCCTCACACAGAAGCCTGCAAGTGCAATTACAGCCAACCCCACCTCGAACCCAATGTCACATAGCACAGAAACAACTGAAACGAAGCTCTAGGAGTTCCCATCACACCCAGAGACACCACCTGAGTGGAAGGCCCAGGAACTGCTATGCCAGTCCCATTCACGGAGGCTGCCACAAAGCCACCCCACCAGCGATGCCTGAGCACTCTCCCTGTACTTTCTTCCTGCTGTCATGCTATAAGGCAGCAGAAGTAAGGACAGCTGAGCAGGGCATGGTTTGCATGGGATCTTCACGTGCCAGGGCAGCTCCGCACACTGCATGCTATTGCCATGCTTTGGTGGGAGGCGACAGCTCCCATCAGAGACACGCAGGGCTGAGGCCATGCAGGTGCCCCACAGCCAAGACCCTGCCACACTGCTGGGAGGACTGGGATACCCTGCAAAAAGCAATGGGCATCACAGGAGTGCTGTGGAGGACAGGAGCTCTCTTGACATGGGATGGATCCAGCACTGAGCTGCTTTCCACCAAGACTGCACCAGTGGGACTCTGTGTACTGGGCTGCCTGATGTGCAGCACGCAGCCACTGTGGTTTGCACCATGTATGCTCCTTAGACACAAGCACCAGTACGGTATTTGGCATGGGGCCCCACCATACAGCTGTATTCAGGTCCATCAACAAAAAGGTAGCTCAGAAGAAGCAGGGTTTTGTGTTGTTTTGCTTTTAAACAAGGAGGCAAAATAATGAAATGGCCTGGAAACTATTCTACATTAAAAGTCACTATAGCACTAAAACCCTAGCTCTGACAGTTCTGGGTGAAGCCCTTTGGAAGTTACCATGGTAGTCGATGCAGCTATTCGCCCACTCCTTCAATAATGCTGGATTATTGTTTTTAATGCGATTCAACCACAAACAAGCAAATGTTGCTGAAGGAAGAAAGTACTTTCTCACACCATAATCCCCCCTCGAAGCCTTTATCCGTGCCACAAGCGCACAGCCAAGGAGGAGGCAGCAGGTAACGGGGAGCCAAGCCAAACACACAACGCTGAACTTTGCTCCCTCCCTCTCCAGGGAGAGAGGAAATTTAAGAAGCAGATTCAGGATTTCAGCATCCATTTCACTTTCCCTGCCCCCTCCTGAACTATCGCTCCCTGGGCCCCAAACGGCTATTCAGATGCTATGTCAGCTGAATGCTCCGCTTGCTTCCTCTCTCAAACACCAGCTCAGCAAGCCTCGCAACACGCTCCGTGTCAGACGAGAAAGCCAAGTATTTTTGGAATACATCTCTCCTCCTTTTAATTAAGGGCCCAGGTAGAGAGCAGCTCACACAGAAGCGCTCGCTCGGCAAAGCCGCATCCAGCAAGGCTGACAGAGGCAAGTTGGAGCAAGACGAGCCCCAGACAAAGGAAAGCAAACACGGGCTGTAAGGGAGGAGCAGGATACAACTGCATTGACCTGCCCGGCTGTTATTTTCGCAATCCAACTGAGGTCTAGAAACTCCTGTGGCCAAAGGGAAGGCTTCTCCTGGCTGACAACGCCTGGCAGCAGCCTCCCCAGCAGCACAGCCCTCAGCCCCCAAGTGAAAACCTCTCGAAGCCCAGTTGCTGCAGGTAACCGGTGGAGGCTGCGCAGTCACCTCCTCAAGTGCTGCATAAACTCCATTCCTTCCCCAGGGAGCCCCCCCAGCCCAGGGGCAACCCAGGAACAAGGGCTGCTGTAGTTCTGCCCCCCCAAAATGTGCAGCTCTGAGCGGGGTGAGGCAGATGTATGAGGGAATAAGCAGCTTCCACCACTAAGCCAGGGAAGGCAAGACTGAGCCTGCACGTCGCGCGTGCCAGGGGCTCCGGGTGCCATGCCATGGACCTGGTGCTGGCCTAAGCAACCCATAGTGCTGGCTCTACAGAAATAATATTCCTCATTCTTAATCCCGTATAAATTATTTGTCACAATAAAGACTCGCACTGAAAGCCTTGAGGCTTTGCTAACAAAGCTGGGCTTGCACGCAAGCTGCCAGCGTTTGAGAACTGGTTTAATCAGCTGGAGAAGCTGTGAGCGCGCTGGGGGAGCACGTTCAGGCTTCGTAAGACACAGTTTGAGTGACTCTTTAAGCAGCAATTCCTTCCCACACTCCCCTCGACTCCGACTCGCATCGACGGGGAACAACTCAAGCTGGGAAACGCTTTCCCACAGTATGAAGTGGGAGCACACCACCACCATCACGAATGGGTCCATCCACGGAGGGATTCGTACTCTTGGCAAGGGGCAGCTTCTGTGCCCAAGTGCGTTTCCAGCCAGCGCCCCAGCAAGCAGCAAGATGAATTAAGGCCACAGCTTCCGCGGAGTTACGCTGGTGGAAGGCAGCTTTGTCAAACCGAAATGAAAGCTAAACCCGTGCTAGGTTCACCCCATTGTTCTTTGCCTTTTCTAATAGCTGTTTTCTCTCCTCCATCACTCCCCGGCTTCGCACGCTCAGCTGTGACTCTTTGCGCCTCCCTTTCGCTGCCTTCTGCTTCTGTTTGTCCTTTTGATCTCCACTTCTCAGCTTGTTTTCTGCTGCGGCCCCATCCCCCACGCCCCATTTCCACTTTTATTAGGGTGCGAGGCAGAACGGCTCAAAGGATGAACAATGCGTTTCAGCTGAAAAGGCTTTGAAGCTGAATTGGGTTGTTTACTGACAGATTCCCGCTCTCCTGAAATCAGTATTTTACCTCTACCCAAGAAATTGCTGTTTATTTTCAGATGGAAGCAATTATAAAAAGCTGATGCCACTTAAATGCATAAAACCAGGATCAGGAGTACCAGATTATGAGCACTTTAACAAGAAAAAGCAGACGAACAACAACACGCCACAACTGCACCTCCCCAAAGCCCACAGTTTCAAGAAGTTATTCTGGAGTGCAATTGTAAAGCTTCTGCTGCTGAAAGGACACGTTAAAGCTTCAACCAGCTCCTGAATGTGAGCCAGCACACGGGTCTGTGTTTGAGACAAGCGTGCTGTCCTTACACCCAGACTAGGAACGTGTACCACAAAGCTGCCTTCCCATCTAGAGAGCAACTCCAAAGCATTACTTCAATTAATGTGTGCTCTTTCAAGTTTAAATACTGAAACTGTTTAAGCAACTCAGAGCAAGTGACAAAGCACGACCATACCGCTTCTGCTCCCATTGTCACTTCCCAGCCAAAAGCTGGATCCTTCTTACAGAACCGTCATCTCCCCAAGATGATCCCCGTGCTGGGTAACACTGGCCATAAATTAAGACGCAGGAGAGGAGATGAAAAAGCAGAACACCATGAGCTGTGAAGAGAAGATTTTAGTGCTTTGGTCTGGTTGGTGCAGCCGCCTCCATTAGCCAGCATGGCCAACACTAACCAGGCAGAACACATTAAACCAGCAGGAAGGAAAAGGCCAGGACAAGCCTGTAAGTTCTGCATCTCAGAACAGCCACAATCACGGGGCTGCAGCAGAAATACAAAGACTAAGAAGAGCAGCACCTTAGAGCCCACAGAGCACCCCAGGAATCCAGCAACCACAAGAGCTGGGCAACCCCTGCCAGCTCCCCAGTGCAAGAACCAACCTCTGCATGCTCAACAGTGAATTAAAGTAAATTAAACCCCAGCTCATGCAAGGTGCACAACTGTTTTTTTTTCATCACAGACAGGTAAATTTTCAAGCTGACTGACCAAAGAAAGAAAACATAAAGCACTTCAGGCTAAATTACGCCCCTCTGACTATAAGCTATAAATTCTGTTATTCAAAATTCAAGATTCACAGGCTGTAGAGGAGGTTTGGGAGCTGCTAATCAATGACTGAAATGAAAGATAATGCTCTACATGCTGCACAGAGCTTCGTCAAAGCGAAGAGAGATTAACTCTCTAGATCACAGCCCTCAACCATACAAGTTTATTTCCTTACCATGACTATACCTTAAATAATTTAAGACAATATTAAACCAGTAGCAGAAAACAATTTTAAGCAAAGAGATTTTATTTCTATGGAATAAAATTTCATTTCTTAAAATAAAACCAACTACCTGCAAACACTGCAGCTGGAGTAGCCTCCTTTAAGGAACACGGGCACTGGGAAAGGACAGTACCTAGACACTCCCTAGGCAGGAGCCTGACTAGGCTTGGTTACTTAAGACTCGCTTAGTTAAGGGGCAGGGAGAAATTCAAGCAAGAAGTATATTAAGTGCTTAAAAAAGACTTGCAGAACCTATCATGAAGTACCTCTGTAGATCTGGTATTTGCCAAGGTGTCTCAGTTCTGGAAAAGCAGTCCCAAAAGCCTGAAAAGCACCCACCAACACGCCACCAACAGAGTGGCTGCTGGCTTTCCTACCCTTGTTCTTGTGCTCAGGAGTTCAGACCCAGGATGAGATGACATCAGACTAACGACCAGTTTGGGCTTTGCTCACATAACAGCTATATTTGATCTAAATTCTGCAAGATAAGGTGGAAGGTTGTCCTGTCCCTCCTCCAACACCAGCCATTTTCGCGCACAAGTGCACCAGAACAATGCCTGGAGGGGCACAGAAACCCTCCCTTACCCTCAACTCCTGGCGTGACCAGTGCTTAGAAACAATAACTCCACATTATGGGATCATGGCAGCACTCAATTATGAGGAGCATTGAAGTGAAAAGCACTAAAGGATCAAATCTGAAATCTACAGTGCCCTAAACAGTGCGCCCTAAGGAGAAATAACCTCCTTACTCCTCCTTGAGCCCACCCGCACCTCTGAAGACCCCCAAGCTACACATTCACTGGACAGGCTCATTTAAGCTCTACTGAGTAAATGCTTCAAACAGTTTTTATGATAGAAGTATAACTGTGGCACTTGAAGATTTCAGAAACAACAGACTAGCATTTCCAGATTAAAGCACACGAGCATACACTGTGCATAGATAAACATAGAATAGGTTTGTTGGAAAGGACCTTAAAACTCACCCAGCTCCAACCCCTGCCACGGGCAGGGACCCCTTCCACTAGGGCAGCTTGCTCCAAGCCCCTGTGTCCAGGCTGCCCTTGAACACTGCCAGGGATGGGGCAGCCACAGCTTCTCTGGGCACCCTCACAGGGAACAACTTCTGCCTAAGAGCTCATCTCAGTCTCCCCTCTGGCAGGTTAAAGCCATTCCCACCCTTGTATATGTTAAATCCACAGAATCTCCAGCAGAGCAGTAATTACAGAAGGGATGTTGCTAACTGTTTTGAATTCCTCAGAAAAAGAAAAAAAATACACACTTCAAAACAAGTAATTTGAAAACAAAACTGTCAGTTATTTGAAAATATTTTTCCTGTTACTACAACAAAAAAAAGCTTCAATGTACCTTCTACTTTAATCGAAGTGAGGAAAATCCCCAGGTTACAGCAGCGACGTTTGCTGCCAGGTTTCTAGGTCTGTTGGTGTCTCCTCTGAAAGCATGCACTGGCCTAAAACAGGCAGAGCTGCACCCGGGTGCCCAGGATGGTTCTGCTCCCTCCTCCTTATGCACACACAAACCTCCTCAGGGTTAATTTTGGAAGCAGGGTAGGTTTGTAACACCCTCGGCCCAGTTTCAACGTTGAAGCAACATCAGCATTACTGCAAAACCTCACACATCTCCTAAGCTAGTTCTTAGTTCCCAAAACTGCTCATCAGCTCAGACTTGACGCAGTGAGATGTAAAGAGAGCCAAGGCCATTGAATGAAGGATTCAGACTCTGAAGGGGGCTACAAGGATGCCAGAGAGGGACTATTCATCAGGGGCTGTAATGACAGGATAAGAGGTGATGGGTTCAATTAAATAGGTTGGATGTAAAGTTGTTCTCTGTGAGGGTGCTGAGGCGCTGGCACAGGGTGCCCAGAGAAGCTGTGGCTGCCCCATCCCTGGCAGTGTTCAAGGCCAGGTTGGACACAGGGGCTTGGAGCAAGCTGCTCCAGTGGAAGGGGTCCCTGCCCGTGGCAGGGGTTGGAGCTGGAGGAGCTTTAAGGTCGCTTCCAACACAAACCATTCTTTGATTCTGTGATTCTCAGTCTCCCTACAGCACTGACACATCACATGGCACTGGATCAGCTCTCCTGCTCACCTTCCACTGGGAAGGAAGACAGGATCCTCCAGAGCTTTGGGGACAGCGTGATTCAGAGTCACAGAATCTACGAAGATCTGTGAAGAGGAGCTTGCCTGGGCTCACCGGATCCTGAAGCCCCATTATGTTTCTCATGAGAAGGATTAGGAATTATGAGCTGCAAATGGAAGAAACATCTGCTGGGTAGCAGGCAGCCATCAGGCTCATCAGTGGCACAGGAAGAGAAATCCTCTGCAGGTTTTCAATGGAGCGCAGAGCAAGCTCCTACCAGTAAGCCAGCACTGATCACAGCCTGCCATCAAAGCAGAAAACATCCACAGTGGGTTTTTGTGTGAATTATTACTCCTGGCACATGTGAGACTGGCTGAATCCCTGATCCAATGGGGAAGGCAGCCTGGGTTTGGGGCAGGGAGCAGCGATGGCCACTGGGAACAGACCCAGGGATGGAGCTCAGGCCATCCCACACCACGAGCCCACCTGATTGAGCAGGTTTGCAACACCCCGTGGAGCCCTGGTAATGTAATCTCTTATAAAGGGATGTAACACGTTCAGCGTCCACTCTGTCACACAGGTGAGCAGACACAAGCACACCATGCAATCTGCAAGGCAGCTTTGTCAGGCTGCATCGCTTTCCTTCTGTGTCTACCAAGAGAGCATCCCTGCCGTCGTTAGGTACCTCTCTGTTTTCAGTAGCTTCAGCGCTGAAAAAGGCAAGGCTAAAAAAAGAAATCACGATGCTGGAAACAGCCGTCTTCATAAAAACTGTTTTTAAACACCTACTCAGTCAAAACTGCGCCACAGGAGAGCAGGACACGCTCCACACGCTCATTCAGGTGCTCAAACCTTCTTCCTAACTGCACAAAATGCTCCAAACCAAACCTCCCACTGTGGGGCACAGAGACACCTTCGGCTCAGCTCAAAGATCCCTTCCCAGTTCATTAAGATGGGGTTACCAAGCAGGAGCAGTGATTCCTCCATTAGAGGAATCGCAGAGAGCCCCCAGCACAAAGGTGTTTCCCAGAGCCGGGCGGGCTGTGAGGGTGCTGGGGGAAGGAAGGCACCATGTGTCCTCCAGCAGACCCTGTCTGGGCTGCGTGGGGAAGCCAGATGCGAGGCCTGGCACTGACGCCAGCAGCTGAGCTATTTTTACTCACCAATGGGTTGCGGTGCTGGAGCAGGAGCTGCTTCTCCTCTCCCAGCCCTACTCACCGCGCTGTAGTGGGAGACAGGGATCTGTGCGGCTCCCAGGGCCGAGGTGGGAGCAGGAGGGAGTTCAAGCACGTCTGGGGCCGTTCTGCCCACATGGAGAGGCACCAGCTCCAAAAATGACATTTTTCTTGTGGCAGGGGGAGTTCCCCATCAGAATCCACAGTAAAATACATTAAATTGTTCAGCCCAGAGAAACCAAAATAGGTGATTTCTCCCAGCCTCACTGACACCCTAAGCCCTACCTGAGGTCAGCTCCCTTCTCCCTCCAACAGCACACACCAAATCCCATTTGGAACAAAACCCCAAACAAATGTTAAGATAATTAAAGTTTACCTCAAAAAAAAAAACAAACATATTCAAATCATATAATGCATGTCACCAGCTTTCAAACTGGGTTTCACACATTCTGGGAGCTGAATGCCAGGAATACCTGCTGGAATTATCAGAGCAACCCCAGCCTTCTTAGTGCTCTCTCCATTTTCTCAGGCTTCCTTCCTGGCTTCCTTCCAGTATTCCCATCTCTTACAGAAGATCCTGTTTTCCTTCATCGTCTGGGTTGTCTCCTCCTCTTCCTTCTCATGGCCACCCACTCCTTTTCTCATCTTTCCCAACATTGTATTTGCCACATCCTCTCCCTGCAGCCCTCTCCCTGTGCTCAGCCCCGCACTGCTCGCTCCAGAGCTGGCACCAGGATAACTCCTGGGTCAGAAGGGCTTTCTGAACCCACTCCCTGCCGTCACTGAGCATAAGGACATGTGGCTTCCCCCTTTTGCAGTTTAATACCTGAGAAACCCCCTAGTACAGCCTCAGCAGTGCCCCTGCAGACCCACCTCTGCCTGGATACCCAGGAACTGGAGTCTGCCGGGAAGAGCAAAGCAAGCAGCAAGATGTGCATTTTCTTTCCCTCCCTCCCTTCCTCTACTCCGGATCAAGAAAGCCACATAGAGCTGAGAGCTCCTGCCAGCCTCCTCCACACTGGTACTGCTGCAGAGCAGATCCATATCCCCCTCAGCCTAACCCCATCTTCTCTAAAGACGTACCCTCCGTGCCAGGCACTGCAATGAGCGCAATAACCCAACTCTATGAAGTACCAAATACATTACTAACAGAACAGCAATGTAGCCAGCCCAGAACTCCCCTTGATGAGAAGAGGGGGCCTGAATTCCACACCAGGAGTGGCCTGGCAGGTTCTTGGCTACATCTCGAAGCAGCCGGTCCCTCAAAGCTAGGCTCTGTGGAGCCCTGAGCAAGGGGCTTTTTGATCACCAGACCATGTAGGCAGGCACTTGACAAAACACATTCAGCTTAATCCACCACGGCCACCACCAGGAGCGGCTCCACACCCTCCATTGCTCCTGTGCAGCAAACTGAGACAGAACTTGGCACACAGAACACGACCATCCTCACCCCTCTCGGGCAGGTGGGGAGCTTTCCCCTTTTGCTTGGCCTCTTGACACTGTTCGACAGTCTGTGCTAGTGCTGTTGCACACTCAGACAAGCTGTAGAGCTGTTTTAACCCTGTGTGAAGAGATGATGCCCAAGACATCAGCACAACAGAACCAGCTCAGCACCACCTCATCACTACCCACCCCCATGTTCACTCAGTACCACCAAGGCTGAAGAGTCCCCAAGCTCTTCAGAGGGACACCAAGCATTTGGGTTGTTATCCGCACATCCACACCTTTGTAGCATCCCAGCACTTGGCTCAGAGGGCACCACTCCCCTCCGTACAGACACACAGCTTCTGTCAAAGCTTTGTTCACAACTTAACACCACTCATGCAGAGGAAATCCCAAAGTGACCGGAGCAACGTGCACTTTTCAGCCTTCCGACATGAAATCCGGCATCATCTGTGGTCAGCACTCTTTGCAGAACCTCACCAGGGAAGAGGAAAACAGGGCTTCACACAGGGGTTCCTGCAAGCCACCTACAGCCACTTGCCTTCACCCACGATGTGCACAGAGTTGATTCATGTTGGGTGGAATCTGCTGAGCGATGTTTTCACTAAAGCCTCAGCACACACTGAAGACAGGCAAGAAGGCATTTAGGCAGGGAAGCCTTTTTGGTAGAAGTTGGAAAGCTGTAAAGCACTTGGGCAGCCTGGGCAGCGGCATGGTGCGAGGATGGGAGGAGGAGGGAAATGTGAGAGTAGGGGGCATGAAGGAGAATCACAGAATTGATCAGATTGGGAGAGCCCTTTAAGCTCACCCAGTCCAACCGCTCCCCAGCACTGCCAAGGCCACCACCAACCCAGGGCACTGAGGCCTCGTCTCCACGGTGTGTGAACACTGCAGGGACGGTGACTGCAGCCCTGCCCTGGGCAGCCTGTTCCAATGCCTGAGCACCCTCTGGAGAAGGAATTGTTCCTCAGCTCCATCTAATGAGGCCGTTTCCTCTTTGTCCTATCCCTTGTTCCTTGGGAGCAGAGACCGCCCCACCTCACTACAACCTCCTCTCAGGCAGTTGTAAGGAGCGATCAGGTACCCCCTGAGCATTCTCTTCTCCAGACTGAACCCCCCAGTTCTCTCAGCTGTTCCCCATCACACTTGTGCACCAGGCTCTGCACCAGCTCTGGTGCCCTTCTCTGGCCCTGCTCCAGCACCTCAATGTCTCTCCTGCAGTGAGGGGCCCAGAACTGAACACAGTGCTTTATGAGGTCCTCTTGGAGACCCCAGCCCAGCGACCACGGCCAGGGGAGCACAGTGACCTCTGTACCGAGCAGACACCGAACCGAAGCAGGAGGGTTTTCACCTGAGGCTTCCTGAGAACCAGCACGGAGGCACTGACAGGACCCCGCAGCCCCGTGCAGCCGGCACGGTGCACAGCAGGACTCAGCCGGGTGCTGGGCTGTCAGTCACTGGCTGGCAGCTTGCAGCACAGCAAAGCACCAGGCTGGCAACCACAGACCCCTGTTCTCAGCAACAACCTACACCAGGGACTTGATGGCACAGCTATTGTCACAGAGCCCTGGCACAAACCCACCTGTGTCCTAACGGGGCAAAGCTGTCTCAGACTCGCCCCTTTCAACTCAAGAGTCAAGAGCCCAACCTTGAGCTCAGCACAAAGCCCATCATGGGCAACCCTCAACCAGAACACCAGCTCAGCCTGCAGGAACCATGCAGGGGACTCTCCCCTCTCCCAGTTAACAACACAAGACGACTTAGAGTAAACACAGATGATAAGAAAGTAACACTTTGCTAACGACATTACCCTCACCGGTTTGGGCTTCCAGCACCAGCGTCATCCAGTGGGCTGCAGGAGGACCAAGGTATTAGCTCTCTGCATGGAAATGCACTGCAGAACCTCTACAGCCTTGCACCCCATCACCACCCCCTGTAGTCCCTCTCTCTGCTGCCCATCATTTGCTCTGCTGGCAACTCAACCTCTGCTTGTCCTGGGTTCACATCCCCTCACTCACCTCCTGCTGCCACCCAGGCAGGGATGAGGACATGAATGGAGATTCCAAGCCTGCTGCTCCCACACTGTGCTTCCAGGGGCTGCCAGCCACAAACAGGATCATAGAGTCATAGAATCAACAAAGTTGGAAAGGACCTTTAAGCTCATCAAGTCCAACCGTTCCCCAGCACTGCCAAGGCCACCATTAGCCCATGCCACTGAGGGCCTCGTCTACATGGTTTATGAACGCTATCATCTACTCTGCTGATGCTGCAGTTGCCGCTGATGAAATATTGTAATATTAAAGCAACGCAGTACTGAACATGCTGCAAGCCTGGGAATTAGAGCACAACCAAGGAAATGGAAATACTTCTCTCCCCACTCCTTCCCAACAGGCAGCCAAGCTGAGTTCTGTTCCTTTACCTAGGACAAGTCAGAAATGGCTAACAGACTCATGAGTCATTCTAAAATTCCACTCACATTTTAACTGCTGGGTCTGCAACATTTGCAGACACATGACAAGAAGTGAAGATCAGGTCCCTCTCTCTGAGCACAATAAAGTGAATCCAAAGAGCAAGTGTCACAAACCAGTAGAATATAGTAGCAAAATCACCATTTTCCGAAATACAACATTATCCATCATCATGTTGAAACTACCCAAAACCTGCAAGTTTGTGCTACGTAACATTAAGCTTTTTATCTTATCAGCTTTGAAACAGCATATGGGAGTACCAGTGCTTTACAAAGGTACAGACAATTCAGGTGAGGCTGTACTTTACCCTTTTATATTACCACAGCTGAACTTTAATTCCCATATTCGTTTAAAATTTTGAATTGTATTTCTGTTTAATTATCATCAGAAGAAAGTTGTTGTGTGTTGCTGTGTCTTCTTCAAGATATACCCACCCAACATGGGAAAAAGACCGGATTCTTCTACAGTCAAATGTTTCCCAGGCACACTCACAACACAAAGCTATTCTTACAAAACCAGTCACATGCAAGGTTTCATGGCATTCACAAGCATAAGAGGTCCTTGCAAGAAGGACACTATGCAGGAAGTTTTGCCAGACAAGAAACCTTGAACAAGAACCAAGTTATTTTTCTGCTAACGTGACCAGAAAGCTCCTGTGTGCTCGCAGGGATCTTTATGCACCCTCTGTGTTGGATCTGCTCAACGCCTGTTTTGTGAGCACCACCAAAACCAGCAGCTGATCTCCAGGAGGCAGCATGCCAACAGAGCCTTAGGAGGTCTTCAAAAGCTCTTTTCCTCACCCATGTTTTCTTCACCTACATTTATATCCTTTTTATATTTAACCTAGATAAGGAAAACGTGAATGACAACCAGGCTGCTAACACAGCTCCGGCAGGATCGCGGCTCCTGCCTGTGTGAAATGAGGGTCTGGAAGCAATTTGTTTTCCCATCTCATTTCACATGGGAAGCCCATCCGCCAGCAGGGCCGTGCCCCCTCCCTGCTGGGAGCCCAGCGCACAAGGGGACATTGTCCCCCCTGAATGACAAACAGTTTAGTGAGGCCGAGGCTGTAAAGTGCATCAGGCAGGTGCAAGGAAGCTTACCAAATCAGTGCGTGCACGGCGCCGCGGCTCGGGGACGAGTTAATGCCCACGGAGAATACACACGAAGAGCCTGCAACAGTCGGAGAAGGAAGCGAGCAGGGCTGGGAGAGGAGGGGGTGCGCTGTGCTCGGCCCCTTCTCCCACAGGTCCCGTTTCCCAGCCTTCCCATCACACACACACGGGCTCCATCTCCACCGGGACACGCTGCTCTTCCCCTGAGCTGTAACACTACCCCGGCTTGTCTGAGGAGCAGTAAAACACAGACATGCCTTCAAAACCCAGGGCTCATCTCAAGAAATAATCCCCACTGCCCAAATAGGATTAAATTTGAGAAGTATTTGTACGCAGGGGAGGGGGAAAAAACATCCCTTTAAACTGAAGGCAGAGCTGTCTCGCGCTTGCCAGCGAGCTCACAATAAAAACGTTTGCTATTTCTGTCACTGCATCTCCAGAAGCTCAGACTCAATTTGATTCATTTTCCCTATAAGGTGTTTTTAAGTATAGAAGAAAAAGCCCAGCTAATTGCCAGAGCATGTCCCTGCAGATCGCAGGCAGCAGCCATGCATGCAGAAAGCGTCACGCAGCCGCAAGCAGACAGCCCCGACAGCACACAGGTCACCCCACCAGGGGCAAGGCACAAACTGGGACCCACCGGTGACTGCCCGGGCTTTCACATTCAGGCACCAATCTTAAGGTGTGGAGCTTTGGTCTCAAATGAGCACGAAGTGGGTTATTCAACAGCACACGGCCAAGGCCTTGGCAAACCACAGCCGGTGTTTAATGACTGCACCAGCTTTCAAGACCCCTTTTAATCAACTCTTAGCTTTTAACTCCTCCTTGCACAGTGCCAGCACGCCCCAGCACACCCAAGGTTTTGCTCAAAACCATTACCACGTCAGGTTATTCCACCCTTTTCACTAACCTGCCATGCTTGCAAATCAGATTCAGGAACTCCTTCAGCTGGACACAAACACAGCCAGACACAAAAAGTTCCTGTTTTTCTTAGAATAAAAATAAAATTTCCTATCTCTAATCCAACTCTGACGAGCCCACAAGCGGCTGTGCCAGCACAGCTCATGAGAAGTGTTTAAGCCAGCACTGTAGCAGAAGGAGCCCACGTGGAATATGATATTTAATATATTTAGAGAAGACTAAGACCAGTAACAGAAATTACAATATGCAAAGATCTTCACTACCTCCACCCCAATAAATCTATTTCCATACTCAATGTTTAAGCAGATCAAAACCTGAATTAAACAAGCATTCCTCAAAGCCCAAAGGCATCGCCACCATTCACTCCCAGCACCAGCCCCAGGGAAGAGCTGCTGCCCAGGACCAGAAACTTGTTGGAACAGATGAAATGAGTCAGGAAGCAGAGATAGGCATGGAGGAGGGGAGGGGAGAGCCGGGTGGTGAGGGCAGGGCTGCATCCACCCAGCGCGGTTAGTCAGGCCCTCGGCACATCACGCGACGCTGGGGTAGGTAGGACTGAGTCTGCTCCTCTCGGATTAAGATCACCGAGAGGCTGTTCTGCCTTGAAAAGACATAAATAAAATAAATTAAAAAAAAAAAAAAAGCATCGCTGCTGCCAGATGTGAAAAATTCCTCCCGTCTGGTTTCCTGGAGGGAGCTGGAAGGGAAGGCTGTGACCACCTCGCCCCATACGCGCCTGGTCGGTCCTGCTCTGCGAGGGGAGGCGAGACAGGCTTCAGCTCCAACACGAGCTGCCCGCAAACACACGTCTCCCGCAGCCCGGCGGAGGAGCAGCAAAGCCCGAAGGTAAAGGGCACCGCAGACACACCAAGGACAGACCCCATCTCCCCGCGCCCACCAGGCCCGGCTGACGTGCTCCAGCGCAGAGGCGCGAGCTGGCCGGCTGCCCCGCTCATGTGCCTTTCCTGGAGCCTCTTCCAGCTCCTCCTCGAGGGAGCCTGCCGGGATCGCGCCTTCCAACGAGGAGAGGCTCGGCGAGCATCGGCTGAGACGAGCCCCAGATCTGGGGGCTAAGCCAGTAAGTGCCTCGCTGCAGCCAGAGGGTAGTAGAGCAAGAAAGGTGCTTCAGGACAGGACCAACCACATGTACCAGTTCCCATGGGCCTGGAAAGCTGACTCAAATCACGTCCGCACTAAGTTGCGGGGAAGTTCATCACACACAGAACTGCTCCACTGTGTTTTAGCACTCTAAAGCTATAGATAGATGACTGTAATTCTTCTACAGTACGTGACTGTATTCCCCAGGCAGTTTTTCTAAACGCCATAACTGTACCTCCCTGACAAGGAGTTTTTCTACAGTCTCTAAGATCTGACCACTTTGCCTTCTTTTTTTTGGTGACCATTTTGGATTTTTACCCAATTTTCCCCAGTATAATAACCCAACATTTATAAACAGCTCTTTAGGAAGTTATCTTAAAAGCTGGTCCCTTTGCAGCTGTCAGCTCCAGCAGTCTCACACTTTCAATGCAATCTGAGGAACCAAGTGGTTTGGGGAAGTTTCTGTAATTGCTCATATGTTTGGACCCAGCTACTGAAAGCTAAAGTAATACAGAGCCACAGCAGACCAAACACGATGCTCATCAGGTCCAGCCTCTGTAAACAAGGGAATGGCATACAGTGTTCCAAGATCCACCACATCAAGGCTATAAAACAGCATAGCTTTGACGAATAAATAGAAGGAAAAAGCCATACACTAATTTGGTGCCTTTTCAACTGCAACTTTGAAACCAAGCTTTACATGAAAGGTCTGGGGCTTTTAACAACATCTGTTCCTGCAAATAGGACAGAGGGTGGGAGCACAGGACAGAGAGCCCTGCTCCCTACTCCCTTGTAGCTGTGATCCAGGTGCCTCCCTTCAGCTGACGCCGACACAACTCCATGACCCTCCAGTTGCTGCTGGGATTAACATGCTCTGGAAGCAAACAGAAGGGTCTCCACTAAGAACAAACCAACTCTGACCAGACGCTGCCCATTCTCACCATGTCTTCCAATCCCTCCTCCCAGCAGCCTCAATTCACCACCCACAGCTGCCTGTGGACCGTGGGAAGTGGAAACCATCACCCTGCTTTTAGAGTCCTTCAACTCTCCCCTTTAAGACAGAGGGGATGCCTCTCGGAATAAAAGCACCTGCTGCTGAAGTGCAAGCATGTAACACTCCCCATCCATAAGAGAATGTACAGCATTTTTTTTTTCCTAGCATCACTCCCAAAGACCAAACAGTTCAGAAAGAAGCCATCAGAAAAATTAACTCTCTGTCCAAAGAAACAGCCTGTTTGTGAACAATTCTCTGACAGGTCTTGAAGCTGCCCTCCTTGCTGGGTGTGGATCCTTGAGTATCTTTTGGTTAAAAAGCAAGCTTTCATGTGTAAAATGTCAGCCACATTTACACCTTAAAATCATCTAGATCAACAAGCTCCTTAGCAATTCCTCCCAGGGAGGTGGGACAACTGAACTGGTTGGTCTGGTTACTATATAAAGCCTGTATGTTGTATGCTGTTTTCTGCATTTTCATTAAAGATTAAGTCGGCGAAGTTCCGCTGAGGCCTAGGAAAACCACTGAAAGTCACCAGCCCTCACGAATACTCAGGCTGCATTTTTTTCTGTTGCAGGACTAGTACACACAGAAATTCCCAGTGCGACACATTCCTGTGGGACACGGGGCAGTCTGCACAGGGAGCACACCTCCTGCTGCCTTCGCAGTGGTGCTCCAGCAGCCACATCAGGAATCAGGACCTCTGCAAAGTGCTGAGCAGCACCTTCAAAGGCAGCTCCTTCTCCTGCCCACAACCCTGGCAGAACCCGACATCGAGGGTAGATGTGAGCTTTGTCTGTGGTGGGACACCAGCCTGATGAGCTGTGTGATGATCACACATCCTATACTGACAGACGTAGTCAGCCGTGGGTCTGGAGAGAGCACAGTTAGGGGTACAGACCAAGGCTCGTAGTATGCTGGCCTTTCTGGCAGCACCACATCCCCTAACGTGGTGGTAGCACACATTCCACCAAGGACTTTTCCTAGAAATTGTATTTTTAAAAAAATAAAGCTGAACTTCTGGGAAGTTTTCTGTGCTTCTCATGTTATGACCCCGTGTAGCACGGGCTGGTTTAACCACAGAGACACTGCATCAAGGAAGACAGCAAATAATCCTCGTAATTACAAGACATTTATTGTGTAAGAAAGCTTTTTAAAACCCAAGGACATAAGTTGGGCCACTCTTTAGCAGCTGGGAACTGGAAATAGGGAAGGAGGGGAAGACAGAAGGGAGAAGAGGCTCCCAAACAGCATCAGGAATGGGGACTGCTCTGTTGTAAGGGTGCCAAGATGAGCCCAGTGTTCCTGTGCCTGCTATGCAAACACAATGGGCTCTACATCAGCCCTTTGATTCATCCATTATTTCTGGATCATCCTGAAGTCTCACTTGCCGTGCACCAGTACTTCCACAGAGGCTTTGAAGTTGTTCATGTCTATGAAACAGAAGCAGCAACATGCTATGGACACACTGAGACCAATGAATTCTGGCCTTGCCCTCTTCAAATAGCAAACAAACCAAAGAAAGGTTCAGGTAAGTCCAACACACCAACGATGTTTCTGTTCAATAAAACCTCAGAGGGAAACATAGTCAGGTTTGCAGTCAGAGCTCCAAAAGAGATTAAATTAATATTCAACTCCCTCCCTACCACATGGCCCACGGAGCAGCTTTGAAGACAAATGCTGGTCCAACAAGAGTGGCCTCTTCTTCAGAGAAAGCTGACGATGATAGCAAAAACATTTTAAGTTTGCTTGCTGAATTAACTGAACATTGTATTTGTTTCCCATAAGAACATTTACTGCACCACCCGATAACAGAACTGGCACCCAGGTGATTTCACACTGCACTGGGCCCATCTCAAGAGCGGGGATACATGCCATCCACATTTCAGTACTGACATAGCTGGACACTTACACAGACCACACCACGCATTAGAAAGCCGGGGGCAGCATTTTCACAAGGCTGGCTTCCTATTTTCAGACGGAAACTGGAATTACTGAAAACGCTAATGTTTTCATAAATCATCCTGAATTGTCAGCATTGAGCACAGTGCTATGTTGGATGGCTGCAAGTGCTCTGAGATACCTCCTGCCTGCCCGCTTTGGGGTCTGTGCCGGTGTCTCATACAGGAGGACGACTCTTGCACACACACATCCACCTTCGAGAGCTCGTTTTCACACTCCCTGGCTACATCCTCTCCTACTACCTCTGTTCTGAGGTGGGCAGAAGGAAGAACTCTTCTTGTCAACTCCCACGAGGTCTCCCACCTTTGAACACATGAGGGTACCCAGTGGAACAGCAACATGCACCTACTGCCTGAGATGAAACTAGGAGTGCTCAAGGCAGTATTATTTTGTGCAGAAACAGTTGACATTTGGGAAAGTTTAAATATCAAAATTTACTCCTCTGTAAAACTGAAAATAATACACGCTTAACACATGACATATCACTGGCATTTATGCAGCTTGAATCAATCTCCACTTAGGAGAAACTCTCTTCAAAACCCTCTGCAACTTAAAAAGATGCATCTAGACTCAGAAAAATCTGAGAATGCTCACTGCTCCAACATTTGAGGTGCATTAATACAGCCTATGCTGAGACCCACAGCCTATCCTCCTTTTCAAGCCACGCTAAGCTTAAATACATTTAAAAATAATTTAAATTTTTAAATTGTGTATTTAATATCATAGAATCATAGAACAGTTAGGGTTGGAAAGGACCTTAAGATCATCCAGTTCCAACCCCCTGCCATGGGCAGGGACACCTCACACTAAACCATGGCACCCAAGGCTCTGTCCAACCTGGCCTTGAACACTGCCAGGGATGGAGCATTCACAACCTCCCTGGGCAACCCATTCCAGTGCCTCACCACCCTCACAGTAAAGAACTTCCTCCTTACATCCAATCTAAACTTCCCCTGTTTAACTTTGAACCCATCATCCCCTGTCCTATCACTACAGTCCCTAATGAAGAGTCCCTCCCCAGCATCCCTATAGGTCCCCTTCAGATACTGGAAGCTGCTATGAGGTCTCCACGCAGCTTCTCTTCTCCAGACTGAGCAGCCCCAACTCTCTCACCCTGTCTTCATACAGGAGGTGCTCCAGCCCCTGATCATCCTCGTGGCCTCCTCTGGACTTGTTCCAACAGTTCCATGTCCTTTTTTTGTTGAGGACACCAGAACTGCACACAATGCTCCAGGTGAGGTCTCACGAGAGCAGAGTAGAGGGGCAGGATCACCTCCTTCGACCTGCTGGTCACGCTCCTTTTGATGCAGCCCAGCATACTGCTGGCTTTCTGGGCTGCGAGCGCACACTGAAGCCGGCTCATGTTCACTTTCTCATCCACCAACACCCCCAAGTCCTTCTCTGCAGGGCTGCTCTGAATCTCTTCTCTAAATACGTATCAGTAATGACAGTTTTACTTCCTGTACAAAAAAAAACAAGGGTGCTTAATTCACAAACTAATTTAAGGCTTATATTAAGGTTCTCTGATCAGACTAGGAGTTAAAGATCCTAAAGCAACATAGCCTGTATTTAAAAAAAAAAAAAAAAAAGGGAAAAAAATTGGAAAAAAAATGTTTTTTCCAAAAATTTTAAATCTCACATTCGTTTTCTTTTCTGATTCTGATTTAGAATACATACCATAGCAAATATTAAATAAAAGCATCCAAGCATCCAAAACAGAGGAGTTGATTATGCCAGTGAAGTCAAATATTTGCTTTTGAAAGGAACATCCGTAAATACGATCACCGGTTTAGAGTTAGAATTTATTTTACTATGCCATTGTATCGCTTTAACACGCATCTGCTATGGAAGAAACATTC
Source organism: Pezoporus wallicus (assembly GCF_028554395.1). NCBI lineage: Eukaryota > Metazoa > Chordata > Aves > Psittaciformes > Psittacidae > Pezoporus > Pezoporus wallicus. Next base: position 46,953 of record NW_026635161.1, on the reverse strand, counting down.
TGCTTCTAATTACCAAAGTCTTTAAAAATAATATATTATTTTTCAAGTTGAATATTTGATTTATTTGAAAAGAAATATTTCTAGAGGTGCCTCAAGTAAAAAATTGTTTAACATGTGTTTTACAGCCTTTCCAAGCTCTTTTTATGGTCCTGGAGCCCATCCACATTTGTGGAAAAAAATGCAATGTTTCAGCTTCAATTTGTCTATTATTTCAGTGTGATATTTTAAAGCTCTTTAGAAGGGAACACATCCATATTTCAAGTAATTTTTTTCAATTAGTATCTTGAAGAAATAAATATATTTTTAAACGGAAGCTTTTCTAACAGCCACAGAAGTCAACTTTCTTCATGCAAATCTGGCTGAGACCAGTTTCCACTGACCCATTTCTTTTTGCACCTTTACATGATCCCAGTTTAGGTTTCTAGTCCCATGGCACAGGAGCACTCCTTCCCCAACACTGACGTCCCAAAGTGACGATGGACAAGGCAGGGACGAGCAGACAGCGACACCCAAGGCTGTGTCCTATTTAAGACCCCAACTTCTTGACTGCATACAACCACTTCAGGTTATTTGTATTTTTAAATAAAATACACCTAAAGCCTTGGACTCTTTCCCTGGTTATGCTGAGCCACTGGAAGAGACAAAACAAAGCACTGGAATGCAGATTCTGCCAGATGGGCTACTGTTTCCCCCCCACATGAAGGGCCCCCAGCATCCCACCCACAGGCAGCCACTGCAGAGCTATCACGAAACCTCTGCCCAGCACAGGAACACCACAGCAGCATACCAGCAACCCAAGGGCTATTTAACCCAATTTGATTTAAATGGACTATTTTAAGAATTTAAGTGCCTGTAAATGTGATTGTCAGACACTAGACAGACTTGAAATCCTTCATTTCATTCCATGCATCTTCAGGCACCAGAGTGAAGCACCAGGGACAAGGAGGAGGAGATGCTCCCACACGGATGCTCAGCATCATTCTCCTCCTCACATTCAGCTCCATGAGCATGGCTGGAGTTTCTCACATTATCAAACACCACAGAGGTGAAATGCTCTAAGCACAACTGATAACACACCTACAGCCTCGTGCAGCTCTGTGTCTACAAAACGGACTGATGAATATTAAGCACTGTACCCTCTCATGCAGGCAATGTGTGGCAGAGCCCAGCTGCACCCCAGTCATTTCCTCCCTGTGATGCTCAAATTGAAGAACAAAATCCCTTCCAACCTGGTATTCGATGAATATTCTACTGCCTGCAAGCCATGAGAAAAAGTGCATCACTTTCATTAAAAGATAAGCTGTTAATGGCCTCTATATTCACTCTTCTGACTCCAATTGCAGCTTTATTTTCTCCATAGAAAGCTCCTGTTGATTTGGATGTTCTCTTATCACCAAAAAGGAAACCAAATTTTGGTGTAAAGGTTTGGAGGGGGTTGTTTAAGAGACAGACTTCTAAAAGGTACATTTACAGTGAAAGGAACATAGAGAATGAGAAACACCCAGCAAGTGCCTGCACTGAATACAAGCCTCGGAGGATGTACGTAAGTAACTCGGGGAGAAGCTGAACAGAGGCTGCTTAGGACCGACGATGTGCAACGTTTCCATCACATTTCTCGTGTATTTTTAGCCTGGTTTCCTGAGGAAACAAGACCCAGAGCTGATGCATGCCCCAGCACACCTGAGGAAGAGAGGGGCTCCAGTAGCCAGGTGGGAGGTGAGACCCCGGCACTACCTGTGTCCCCCAGCACATCCTGGTGCTGCCTCAGGGCTGCCAAACGTGGGAGAGGGAAGAAGAAGTACTGCGTGGGGGACTTCGCTTGTACAATGAGGAATACTCTGAAACCAAACTGCACAACTCACTGTGGGCTACACTGTCGTAAGTGCTCCACAAAAGGCATGCTCCCTATGGTAAGATCATTCCTCCATCTTCTTGCTCCCCCTGTCCAAAAGGCTCCATGTACTCACAACCTCCAGACATCTGTATGGGCTCTGGGTGACAAGACACCCACCCTGGGACCGCATTTACCCAGGCATGGCATTAACAAGGTGTGTAGACGAGGGTGGCTGTGGGCAGGCGGGCCAGGGCTCACCGAGCTCTTCTGCATAACTGCCATCAACAGCATCACAACCATCACACCACCTCCAGCTGTGGTGTTCCAGGGTAACAAGTAATTTACTGTCGCTTTAAAGCTTACTGCAATCACAAGCCAGGTCTAAACTGTGGTATGTCAGTGTTTTCTTTTTAGTAACGGCACATCACTTCCTTGGGGAACTGTAAAAACTGAAGTGCTCTCAACACAAAACCCTAAAAGCAAGAAATCACAACACGCAGCAAGATCCGGACTAACTTGTCACTCCCTGCCCTATAAAATAACAAATGGAATAAAAATGAGAGAAAGTTAGAAAAATTCCAGGAACAAAAAATGGACAAAGAACAGATGAGGAGAGTCCCCGAGCCAGAAACCTTCCTGCTGCGCACACCCAAGGGGTTACCTTCGCTGGAACTCAGACTGTGTGGTTATGCTCAAAAGAAGTGAAATACTATTTAAAAACAATAAAAAACACACTAGGTCTTTCCAGATAAACTTCCACCTCAAACTGACTGTTACAGTGAAATTCTCCATCTTCCTCCTCCATCTCCCTCTTCTGCCATCCCCTTCCATGCCCAACCAGTCCTCACATGTGCCACATCCCAGGCTTCTGAGCACTACGAGAGCTTGTTTATAATCCCCAAAATGAAACACAGATGGGACTTTCCCCACTTTTGAGGTTTTGCTGCTACTGCAGCCCTGCTCACAGGAAAACTTCGATGCAAAAATAAGTATACACATATATATATAATTTTTAAAATGCCAAATCAGATGCAGAATTACATGGACAAAGCCACAAGGAACAGAAACCAACCATCTAAAAATACAGAAACCCCTGGAAAACAGTTAGTATCACTGCTGTACTTCAAAAAAATTCCAAAGCTTTCTGTGGGAAGGAGGAATTGCCATTATGAGCCCAAGAAAGAGATGAGAAACTCTTCTCAGCCTGGGAGAGGAAGGAGGACAGCATCTGAACATGACCTCAGAGAGCACTCCTGATTAGGAACTGGCAGACTTGGCCTTTGCAAGGAGAAAATCCGTTGAGCAGGAAGAGGGGAGGGCTGGGGAGCCTGCCTTGGTCAAACAAAACCCCAGAGTCGTTAACCCAACCTATCAGTCACCCAAGTGCCATTCCCTGTCCTGCCAGCACTGAGCTCGAACTCTGCCCAGCAGGAGGCTGGGCTTTCTATTCTAGCAACCCCGAAGAATACTTGGAAAGTGAATCCAAAATATAAGGCAGGGCACACATCCTGTTTTTCTGCAGCTATACAGTTCCTCAAGTGTTATAAAAATGGTTTGCCAGTGAGTGAGCCAAACGTATTGGAAAGATACAGGCAGTACCTGGGGTGGAAAGAAGGTGTTTTTAGCACGCTCAGGCCAATTAAGACTTCGAAGGTTTCCAAGCACGCCACTCCTCTTAACCCAACAGAAGGAAACTGAGTTTAGCAACTTATTTAGGGTTTCATTTGCTAATTTGCAAAAACAAGGAGAAATCTCCCTCTGCTCTCCAGCATCGCACTGGGAAGGCTCCTGCCAACACGCGGGTGCCGCTGCCAACAGCTCAACCCAGCGTGACCCAAAGTTCTCCCTCCCGGTGCCAGCGTGCTACTGCGGCAGCGAGACAGCAGAGAAGGGCTCGATTATAACCCTGACAGCACATCTGCTGTTCCAATGAACCCAGTCAAAACCTGCAACACACTAAACCAAGGTTAAAACAGTCCTAAGGGGTGAGCTAAGTTTAAAGCAGTCTAGGTCCAGGTAACAGAGGAGCTACCCCTTGATTCCAGTCCGAAAGAAGGACGCTGCACATGTGCCACAGAGCTACAGAAGATGAAACGTTTATGGAGGAAGGTAGCCTATTTTCCTCCTTCCCCTCAACACAACTGAAAATGCTACTTTAGGATGACTGTTCTCAGTTTTAGCACTGATGATAGCTAGGTCAGAAGCCAGCCTTGGAAAGTTTTGCTCAGCAGCAGCTTTAGAAACCATAAATTATCTTTAGACTGAGTTTACACACTCCCCCTGCTACAGCATGTGACTGCCAGCTCCCTGTCTCAATGCTTCTCCTCAGACACCACAGACATTCCCTAAACCCCAGGCAGATCCTCACCTAGGCATGGCACGGCCAAGGCAGACAGTTTGGGGATTACTTATAAGACAAGAAGCAGACTAGATCCGAGTCAAAGGCTGAGGTCTAGTACTGTGGACACAAGGCAGAGCTCACAGGTAGGGCAGAACAAGCATCTGGAGCTGTATCAGCAGCAGTGACACCTCCACTGTGATGGAACAAAATCAAGCACAGATCAAGCAAAGCTGGGTCTCTCTGCAGATTAAGCCTGGAAAGTTTAAAACAAAGGCAACTCCTTTTGAAAAGTTTGTTTTGACACGTTTTTACAGACCTAAACCCCCCCCAAAAGGTAATAAAAAATTGTTTTATTACCTAAAGGGTTTCTTCCCCCTCCCTCCCCTTAGCTCCATAGCAGACACTTGGCTGCAACTTTAGCTCCTGAGAATTTAAATTGCAAAACCTGAGAATAAAACCAGCAGACTCATTCAGACTGACTGAGTCCACACTGGGATGCATTTGCAGTCTGCAGTACAGAGAGCTCTAGTCTCGGCCTACAGCTTCACATCCTTGTAGTCAGAGAATGGACTTGTGTTGGTCAAAAGGGTAAACAGCAGGGGAAACACTACGATTTAAAAGGTTAAAGTCTGTCATTCTTTCTTTTCCCCTAACATTTTCATGCATTTACACAGAGGGAAGAGGAGCACTACTTTGAGACAATCCTCACCAACACATCATGACAGTGATTTTTCATGTAAATGGGGACAAACCTACCAAACCCCAGCACATGTCCAGAGGCAGCAGTCACAACACTTCTGGTCTAGGTCTAACACCGAGGTATCCACACCAGTCGGCTACAATGCCACGAACCAGCCACTTCCCATAGGAAGCAGAGGTGTCTTCACCCAATGCCATTTGGGTGCCCAGCAGAGGATGGAGTCATGCTGGTGGGTCCCTGGCCACCTCAACTGAAGAGCCATGCTGATGGCAGCTGCCCCCTATTCCAGCCTGCACCAAACACAGGCTGATCTGGCTCCAAGTTTCCGACAGGCTTTCAAGCATGGTGGCATCTGGGGACAATTCCAGCGTAAAGGCAGATGTTTGATGCCGTGGCTGTCACTTACAGGCTAAAGGAGAACATCTGCTGCTTTCCCCTCAAAGCACGCTACTCGCAGGAAGAAAATCCTGCATCTGAAACCAGGTATCTCAAATGATTTCTGCAGGGGCATGAGGGAATAACACTGACACAGCTCACTGCATGAAGCTTCTGGGGACAGCTGGAAGAGGTGAACAGCACACATGAGTGCTCCGGGAACACTTACAGGAACTTCATCATCACTTCCCTGATGGTTTAACCCAAGGCCTGTGACTCGCTTTAAGCCAAACACAAACCCTCCAACGCTGTCAGGCCATGGGGAGTATCAGAAATTAATGTAAGATAAGGCAGAATCTTCCAGATGGGGATTAGGTGAGAAACCCTGCTGGGAACTAGAGAGTGCCAAATTGTGACAACAGAGATGAACACTTTCAGAGGTCTTACCACTGCAAAATATGTAAAGAAAGAATGTTTGTCTAGAATTCCTCCTCCTTCAGAGTTCACTGTAGTTTCCTGTCACATGCACACGCAGGAAGATGCAACAGCACCCAACAGCAGTGAGACTTCCACCCAAGTATTCCTAATATAGACCCGAGCAAAGGGCAACAAAATCCTCCTGTGCCATATATTATTGCTAAGCAAAAATTAAGATATCCTAGAGATCATTTTACTGGTGTTTCTTACAAGCACCCCTTAAATACAAGGATAAATTTCCAGAATATTCCAGAAACCTCTAACTGGTTTTCTCTGTACACTGATAATGCCATTAGTGCACCAGAGGTACTGCTCGTTTTACAAGCTCCAACAAATCCCCTTCAGGCAAGGGTTCCAACAAACACTAAGTAGGAACCATACACATTAATATCAAAGGAAAAGGCCTGGGAAAAAAAAAAAACAAAGAAAAAAAAAACAACCAAAACTTAAAACATTCTTTTTTGCCCATTGTCAGAAAATTCGAGCCCTTGGCCACATACTGCGTCTTCATTTCTTGCACACTCTTTCAAATCTGGTTTTGGCACTGCCCCTAAGAGGGCTTTGACTTGGGATCTGTCCACGCATTCCAGCAATAAATGACACTGACTGGAGTCATTCTTTAAAATATCTGTCAAACATAATTCTTCCAGTGTCTCGATTCTCACTGACTTGCCCCCACAGTGCTGGGATGAAGTCATAAATTATATGTTCCGCCACTCAATTTTCTCTGATTGTTTGGTAGAACCTCTCCACTAATAACCAGCGATCAGCAACCACCTCGTGGCTTAAGTGGTTTCCAATCATGAAAGATTTATCCACTGCGACTTCCAGTCAATCACAGAGACACTGAAATGGCTATCAGAAGCTCTCATCTCGAGACCACAAGATGAGCAGACAGACTCCAGAGACAAGGGAAAGTGGATCAGAGTGCTGACTCCAGGCACCCGAAAATTAGGGAGAGGCTGCACGATTGCATATAAAACCCCATGTCTCTCTTTGCAAGGAAGTCAGAACCCCAGGACCAGAGCACAGAGTCAGCTCCACAAACCTCACCTTGGTCACAGCACATGCAGGAAGCCCTCCAAAAGATAAGGTGTGTTCAGGGAAGAACTGTTTGTCGGGACAACGTGCAGAGAAGCACATTCCCTACCTAAGGCAAGACAGCACATCCATGAGCCAAGACAGTGCCCTGCAGCAACCTTCAAATTCCCTGCTGGAGATCTATACTGCATGTTAAATGCCAGCTTCCACTGCATGTCACCAGGACTCCCAGCCATCAGGGGAAGAGAAGTGGAGCTGTCTCATGGACCGTCCTCCCAAAGATCAGGCTGCTCAAAGACCAGCTCTCAAGGAATGGTATTTATCCTCCAAAGAAAGGGAAGGATCTGACCTGCACAGCTGGTACCACACGAAAAACAGAGCTGAGAAGAAAGAAAAGGGAGGTAGCAAGTGCTAACTACAAGGATACTCAGATCCAAGCTGCAGATACACCCAGGAGCATGACTTAAAACCAACTGCACTTTTGTTGGGCTCTTTTCTTCCCACATCCAGATGATAGTTCCAAGAGTGCAACATACACATCCCCAAATCACACACTGCAGCCTCCAGAAGTAAGCTTGGAGGATCTCTGTGGTGCCCTCTACGTAACTGGCACACTGGAAGGGACCCGTTATCCTGGAAAACTTGGGTGCAGAAAAGGCCATTTTAAAGAGAGGAATAACATTTCCACTGTGCTTTGTCTCTTGCTCAGGTATAGTTTAAGATGTCGCTGCTCACTGCAAGGGGGTTGGATCAGATAATCTTTGAAGGTCCCTTCCAACCCAAACTATTTTGTGAATCCATGATATTAAAAAGATTTAAATTCACTAAAACTAAGCAGCTACTATTACAAGAAAAGATGATGGAATAGGTTATTGACACCGGATAGCAACTGCAGTCCGAGTGCCCAAGCAGGGACTCCAGCGCCAGCTGGGCAAGCCGGGGCAGTGCCCTTGCACTTACACAACACTCTCTCCTTCACACAGCTAGTGAAAAGCAGCGTGACAGAGCAGCTTCCCAGGGACAACGAGCGTTCCTGAATCACAGGAGAGCACAATAGGGAATTAATTGCTCCAGAATGAAAACTAGAAGAGTAAGCACAATTTATTTTGCCACATTCTTAAAATGAAACAAGAAAACATTTAAACACTACATCTTATTTAGATAATACACACTGGAAGACATCTTTTACTGCTGGCAGCTTGAAAGAAAAGAACATAATTACAATTCCAAGCATGAAATGAGCTCTCCTCCACACATGCCTGAACCAAGTCTAACTGTTTCACCAGCTGTAGTGAATCAAAGCAGGCAGAATTCAACAGAAAGGACCTAGAAGCAGCAGCTCTCAATGCCTTTAACCTAGTAATTGCATGACACCTGGATCCGGAAGCACTGCGGAGGATTTAGCAGTTGCAGATGTGCAGCTGATGTGGTGCATAGAGCATTTGATCTCCCTGGAATGCAGGACCCCAAACAATGCATCTGTGTGCTGGCCCACCACACACCCGGGTATGGGCCTGGGGAATATATAAAAGCTAACATTATACTGCAATTGAAAAGAAAAAAGCCACAGCATGAGCTTGACTGCTTAACTAAGAGAAAAACAATAGCAGCTTTGGTCTTAAGTATCTGCCAGAATGACCACTGGCCACTTCCAGATACATTCTTTGTTCAAGTACTTCAATACTGCTTCATCCGCTGCCTGAAATCAAAGGTACAAAGGGAGCTGCTGAGTGTAAATCCATGGCAACATCTGCATCTCCAACTTGACAGAGAAACTGTTAGGACAGCTCTAACTGGACCTACGATCATTATGTCCCATAGTGAAACCACGTGCCAAGTCTTCCCACTTTTGGATTTCCAGCGTGACGCACAAGTTCACTCATCTCACGCTTCACAGCGGTTTCACATCTGCTTTCTTCAAAGCAAGTCACAATGCACCATTAAAAAAAGTAATCCCAGCTAAGATCCTTCTCCTGAAAACCCAAGCAGAGCTTCAAACATGGACCATGGGAAAGCCCCGGACTCATCCTTCCTGGGAGTAGAGAGCAGCCAGGAACTCTGGCTTGGCCCCAGGCACCATGGTACACCGCGACGCAGACACCGCTTCAACCTCAGCATCACCCGCATGATGAAACAAAGCTGAATGAAAGAATAAACCACACAGGAGTTAACATTGTTAGACTAAGAGTAACTCTAAGCTGGATCCTGCATTTGAATAGAGATTTCCATAAGAACTTCATTCTTCGGAGATGAGTAGCCAGGAAAACTGCTGTCCTTGTCTCTGACAGCAAACGAGGGGAAGAAGCCAAGCCCGAAAGGTTTATGAGTTTATTCTGACCTCCAGAATCACCAAGGCAATTATCTCACAAGTACAGTTCTGCTGTTGGAGAAGTATTCTTAATGTGCCCAGGAAAAAGAGAAGATGACAACTCTCCCAGCTGAGAGAAGTGGATACCTCCCCTTTCAGTCTGTACGCATACACACATATATTCCCCTAAGCTTACTTGGTTTTGAAACAAAAGCAGAAGTCCCAGCCCAGCCACCTACAGCAGTGCCACAGAACATCTTCTGCTCCTGCACAGCCCTATTTGCACCTTCACGGATCTTCCTGGCTGGTGCTAACAGACCAGCCTGAGAGGGATGGGTGTCATCTTCTGCTATGCACTCAGAAGGCAAACGAAATGCAGTTCATATTAAAAGGATAGCTTAATGTCACTTTTGCACCATCTTAGCTGAATTAAAACCTAATACTTTAATTTCAGTGATTTCAATTACTGCAGTATTAACTAGAACATTAAACTTCACCTAAAAAGTTTTATAAACAGGTTTGGCTACAATAAATTCAAAATAAGCAAACCTGACACAACAAAAATGAGGAACATTCTATACAAATCACACAAACTTCAGTGTACACACGTATATATATATATATATACACGTATATTTGCATGCTTATTGACTTACTCTGCTTTAAATCATCTGCTACAGCAATCTTTCCGTCCCCAGTTTTCAACCCCAAAAGAATTACCATTTCTTTCCAGACAAGAACTTCTGCCAACATTCTGGAGGGCTGAAGTCCAAACCACATATAGTTCAACAACAGCAGAGTTGAACAAAAAGGAAAACTATAGCTTCTTCTTAATTATAGCTTGGGAAAGTGTGGCTAAGCAGGGGAAAAAAAGAAGTCAAAGTCATTGATTAATTCCATGGGTTATATTTCAAGGCTTATAGCACACTGGAATAGATACTCTACTAAGTTTATCAGATTTATCACCATCCTTCAGCGTCTAAACTCAAGGTAGACCTACAGAAAAGAATATGCTACTTCGCAATTCTAACACTAAAATGGCTTAGAATCCATAAAAAAAAAATAATACTTTCACAGGCAAGGGTTTCATAACTAGGTCAAAGCAGAAGGGGAAGTTTAAATTCCTAGTCACCCAGCAGAAAAAAAGGCAGGATCAACCTCCTTTCCTAGGGATCCCCAAGGTTTTAATAAGGAAAAAAATTCCAGCTTTGCAAAACTGCAAAACACAGCCTTCTTCCAGCACCTTTTAATTGAAGCCTCTCCAGGATCGCATCTTGAATTACAACCAAACGTTCTAATAAGCTACAGAGCACAGCTCTTCACTGTTACCATCAGAAACGCAAGGTTGTCAGTAATGAAAAACACACCTAAATCTGTATCAAGAGGTAAAGCTACAAAGAATCACAGCAGAAAGGAACTGGAAAAGTGCAAGGAACTAGAATTACCCTAAGGTATCTTTCTCTGCCAGTTTTACCTTCAAATGTTAAAGCCATGAACACTTATGGTTTGAACAAAAAATGCCTTGCTGCTTTGCCCAGTACACTCTGTCCTCCTTGTTTGTATCCGAGAGTTGTTCCAAAGAAATGTAATAATGACTCAAAAAAAAAAACCAAAGCCCAGTACTTCATTCCTCTGAGCTACTGTAAATTAAATATGAATATAGAAACTACTTCTGTGAGGAAAGGAAAGCTCTGCATGGGGAAGGCTTTTTTTTTACTGAAGTTTCACTAACAAAAGCAGCACTTTAAAGTTAACACCTAACCTTAAAGCAATGCCTAACCTCAGAGCCAGCACCTGCTCTGGGGGCAGGAGTGCTAGTGGCAGTCCAGTATCCTGGAAGAAGCTAGACTTGCCTGCAGCCGTTGTTGAGTATACAATTTGTATAGGGATTGGCTGGACTGCTACCATACTTACAATCTAATTTGAATCCCCCCCCACCCTTTTTCATCTTCATTTAGCATTACAAACACATAAATCCAAGCCTACAACAGCATCTTGGAGGTATCCAAACTGCAGGTTGTCAACCCGAAGTAGCAGGAAGCCACCATCGACTGGTGATCAAACTAGCATCGTTTCACTGACAGTTTTGGTGTGTGCAAAGCCATCAAAGTTGAGCTTTTTTTGTTCATCTAATTTGCTTACTAAATTTTGCTACAACGCCCCAAGGCGTTTGAGTATGCAACGCTGAGAAATAACGATGCTCCAGCCAAGGCATGCACGCTGCACAGCACTCTGAGAACACGTCACTGGAATTCCAGGCTACTATTATGCCCAACTCATTGCTCTAGTTATCTGTCTTGAAGATCTAATTAATCCCCTTGCTCATCATCGCCTAAGCTTACACAGGAGTGTCTCAAAGCTTGGTGCCATTTCGCAAGCATGGAAGAAAATAGGTGAAGCAGCTCTGAGAACTCCTGTGGGAAGAGAGACTGTCAATCCGCAGGCTTCTCATCCAGGCAGGTACAAAGCTCCACGTGGGACTCGGATGAAAGCTTCTCCTTTGGTCCCCATCCCACACTCCTTTCAGACCATGGGAATTAGCCCCAGTAACAGGCGCGTTGCCACAGGAAATCCAACCTGCCCTTCAGCTTTAATTGTGGATGACCTTGACATAGGGGACGTTTAAAAATACACATGCATGTACACATGCAGCCGCATACATACACCCAGAGCTGTGGGTATTTTAAATGCTCTCCTACCATCTACAAGATTGAGGTCAAGGAAACGAGGAGGCTTTCTGCATCTTCAACCAAACATTTAATGTAATTCATATACTCAGGTAGTCCTTTTATTAAAGCACTAAATAACCAATAAACTGCAGGGAGAAAGTAAGGAGAATTCAGCTGTGTGACACCTCCCTGGACACAGAACCCAGAGGAACTGCTGCATCCCCTGACACCGTTGCATCCAGACAGAGATCTCCTTTCAGATGGTTGCAAAAGCATCATTAAAACTGGAGGAAAAAAAAGAATTCAGAAGTGGCCAGCTGCTGCATCCAGATGCAGCCCTAACTGTTGACAGGAAAAGAATACTTTTTTCTTCCCCTAATTTGTTTTCATGTTTTTGTCAAATTATTTACTACCTGTTCTCGTTTGATTTTGACTCCACGTAACTTCTGCATGGCATTAAATCTGTGTCATTACATTAATTAGCATCATTTACAATACAATAAAAATAGACTATCAGTCTCTGAGGTTAGTTGCTCAAGATCATGCAGGAGCAGTAGAGTGGGTTTATTCCTTTATTATTACCCAAGAGCAAAGAAAGCATTCATTAAACTTCTCCAAAGTTGTAGTTCCAAAGCAAAGCTCTGTTTTTCCACTAACTTAAAATAAATTTCTGAGAATATTTATTTCCTACATTATCTTCAACAAAAATGTGCATTTCTAGTACAACGGTTAATTCCAATTAAGAAAACATTGAAAGGCTTCCTGAAAAAAAACAAACACAGGATACTGGCAAGACTACAAGAATGAGGTAAAAACTACTGAAGACAACAACATAATTTTCTTCTGACTGTGTAACATAAAAAGGAAATATATTTCTTACATGAAACCCACAGTAAGTCCAGGTCCAGCAGAGAATAACCAGAACTATTCAATGTTGACCTTTGAATCCCTCTACCGTTAACGGATAAAACAACGTATAAAGGAACAAAAATTATCAAAATCAAGGATCTCCTCCTGCCATTCACTCCCACAGCACCACGCCAACCAGCTCCTCTCCTTTTTGCAGCTCTCGAAGTGTCTCTCCCTGTGTTAGTTTCCCATCAAGCTCAGTTCCACCAGCCTTGGGGAGAAGCCCGAGGTGCCCAAGCACATGCAGATGCATCCAGCCCTCATGCTGCCATCCTGCCTTTCACCAACTTGGAAACAAACCCATTCCAGGAAATTCCAAATGAAGGTTAAATGTTACCATCTGAAGCCAAGGAAAGTCAGGGATCGTGTACATTTAACAACACCTGGGCTCTGATCCATGAGTCCAGCATCACTGCAAGACGCATGGCAACCTTTAGACTAACACCTACCCCAGAAAACCTCTAATACCTGGAAGCATTAAGATTTTGGAAGGGTACAGAGGGAATCAATAGTTGTGTGCCAGGTCCTTCTTCATGGCAACCACAGCCATCAAGAACAAGAGATGCGTGTTCTGGGCTTCCTTGTCAATCCTCAGAATCCCAGACTGGTTTGGGTTGGAAGGGACCTTAAAACTCATCAAGCTCCAACCCCTGCCATGGACAAGGACCCCTTCCACTGGAGCAGCTTGCTCCAAGCCCCTGTATCCAACCTGGCCTTGAACACTGCCAGGGATGGGGCAGCCACAGCTTCTCTGGGCACCCTATGGCAGTGCCTCAGCACCCTCACAGGGAAGAGCTTCTTCCCAATGTCTAATATAAATCTATGCTCTTTCAGAGACCACTCTTATCCTGCAAATGCTCCAAACCAATAATTACAGCCAGGATTAAGTTATCCAAGAGCTTCCCTGTTTCTCCATCACACCAGTGCTGTTTCCTGCTGTGCCAGCAAGACATGGGACCTGCTCTCACCACAGCACTGCTCCCAGCCTTTCCCAGCCACACACAGTGCCTGGGTGCTGCCAAAGCAAAAGGCAGGAGCTGGTCAGTCACTGCTGCCCGATTATTACTGCAAGATAGCGAGGTATTTTTACATCATTGACTCACAGGAGGAGTCCAGACACACATCACAGAAACCCCATCGAAATCCAACAGTTGCTCTTTTGGATCAAGACCAAACCCAGTTTTTGACACCAGTGGCAAGCATGACAATGGTACAAAGCAGGGAGATCTGGACATCACCTGGACAGAACCCCCAGGCATTCACTCTGTAGTTTAGATAACCACCAAAATAAACATTTGCAAAGCTGCATCCAGTGATGTGGTAAAGAATAAAAACTCTGAAGAACACCTGGCCTCAGGCTGAAAAGTCCTTCTGCATTAAGCAAGCGCCATCACTACCCCCACACAACAGCACTGAAGATGACCCCAGGAACTGGGATCTCACATCCTAAACCACTAACATCAGTGCTTGATGTCAATCCGTTTGGATTCAGTGGTTTAAATGTAGGAAAGAAATCCCAGCCCCGGATAACTCAGGGTACAATACACAGTAGTCTCTCTGTATGTCCTTCGATTGATGGTTTTCAACACTCCTGTGACTCTCAGATGACAACCACTTCTCCCTCTGTGACCCCAACTTACCCCCACCAGCAACTGAACATCACAACTGCCAAAGCTGGACCACTTGGATTAGTAATTCACATGGACAAAAATAAGTAAGTCAAAAAGAAGAACCCATAACAAGTTTTACTTGCAAAAGCAAACACAGCATCCACTGACAGTGGCGATTTCCTAAAATAAACCATACACATGCCTACCACCTCCTGTCCTCTTAGGAGTAATTAACCCAGAAGGTGAAGTTACACAAGCACAATCCTGTGTGATAAGGGAGATCCGCGCACCCACATCACCAGAAATAGCTATTGTGCTCCAAAGTAACCCCCAATATTGGTAACTACTTGAATTTAAACTTCAAATAAATTTAGATCAAAGATTAAAGAATGTCGTTCTGCCTTCCCAGCACAGTGGAGATGCTCGTCTTTCATAATGAGGGAGCCCATAAAAATAACAAGGGAGAAGATCTACACCCAAGCTCCTCAAAAAAATAAAGAATTACTGATTTTTGCAGCTACTTAGTGGTAGGAACAGATGGTTACAGGCAATAGTATTGACAACTCAACAAGCTACCACCCCCAAAGGTGAGCTTCTAAGTCTGCTCCAAATTCAAGAGTTGAACACACTACAGCCAAGACCACTGGGGAAGCAGTGAGTTTTCACCAGTCCCATGGTGCTCCAGAACGTGCTTCGCTTGCTGTTCTGTGGAACACCAAAGGGCTGTGACTTCCTAAAACACCCAGACACAGATCCCTGCAGCCCTCTGCCCATGCCCAGATGAGCGTGGGGAGTGGTGAAGGCAGGCAACACACATGGAACAGCTCCCAGTAAAACCTGAGCTTTCAGGATTTGCCTACCAAACCAAAGCCAGTGCTGAGGACAGAAAGCCCAGCTTCCCTAATTGCCCATCACAGAGAGAGGATCTGGGAATTCAGGTCCCTGGGATGCTCTGCCATGGTGAGCGCAGACAGAATGAGTGCCCTCAATTCACTTGGATGCTCACAGCAAGATGCAAGTTCCCACACAACTCCCAAGAAATCTCTTTCCTCAGCTCCCATCCATTTCCAGCAACTGGAAACAATCAGCCCATCCAGTGTCAACCCAAGATCAAAACACTAATTAAAACATGAACTTGTTAAATACAAATCAACAAAGTTATCTCTGAATTTCTGGACAAGGCCAGCAAAGCACTATAGACCAGGGACAACATGTGGCGTTGTAAAAGCTGTCAGAATACCCGAGTTCTCAAGCATCTCATTAAGCTAGTAATGAATTAGACTGAGCCTGCAAATCTCAGCCCTTGTTGTCATGTTCTCCTAAAATTAAAGCTCTGCCAAGAACTTTACCAAGGGAACAGAAATAATGATAGCGCCTGGTCTCCATCTTCACACTCAATATTTATGACTTACTTTTCAGAAGATTTTCCTGGTTTTATCAGAAGCCCCCTTCCTAGGGACATCAGGAAAACATATCCATCAATTTTGCACTTGCTTGCAATAATAACAATTTCCTCCTTTTTACACATTCATATTATATATTACACATTAGGCAGAAGCTCTTCCCTGTGAAGGTGTCCAGAGAAGCTGTGGCTGCCCCATCCCTGGCAGTGTTCAAGGCCAGGTTGGACACAGGGGCTTGGAGCAAGCTGCTCTAGTGGAAGGGGTCCCTGCCCGTGGCAGGGTGTGGAACTGGATGAGCTTTAACAAACCTATTCTATGATACTACAGCAACAGGCTGCACAAATTTGTGACAGCATCAGACACTCCAGTGATTCAACCAAACCACCTTTCTTGCAAGGTTTCCATAAAGCACCATACACCCATTCCCAACAGGAGGGGTGTCAGGCAGCTGACTTGTACCTGTTGGACTACAACTGTCTTAGCTCCACTGAAGATGCTTAAGTCACTGATCCATCTCCCTCAGAATTCACGTGACAGAAATTCATACACCGAAACACAAAGAAACTACTTCCCACCCTCAAGTCCTTAAATCCTCACGGATTTGAATGTCAAAATCAGCAGGTTCACAATTATCTACACTATTATTTAAAAGAGCAATAGATAATAAACAAGAACATCCTAAATTTCAATTATTCACTGAAGAAGTACAACAGAGTCTGGTCTTATCAGCAGGCCTTTGGTCTGCAGGCTCCTTAGGGTAACAACAGATTGCGCACCTCTTGCTGCCAAATGCATCATCTGCACTTAATCATAGCATGATGAATTATCTTCTGAAAACAAGCGATTCCAGCCATATTCAGTGTAATCCTGCCATTCCACTCCACAGCCTGTCATCTCTCATCCAGTGTGTCACCACTTCAGGGTGGAGACCATAACTTCAGTCCCTTTCAAGAACCCTTTGGAGCTACACATTGCATTGAGAAATAAATAAAACCATCACTTCAAACACTGCACGGCATTCATCACACTCAGAACCTGTCTGAAAACACTTCTACTTTTGAAGAAAATCATCGAATCCCAGGCTGGAATATACCTCAAGGATCATCTGGTTCAGTGCTCCTAGGCAAAGCATGACCCAGACTAGATGTCCCAGCACCTCATCCAGCCAAATCTTAAGTGTGTCCAACGTTAGGGAAATCCACAGCTTCCTGGTGGGCGTGATTATCCCAAGGTCGCACCTAGGAATGCTGTTATACAATGATGGAAGTGGTAACTGGCTGCTCATGCACCAAATAACCTACAGATTCCCTTGTCTCCATGCGTCACCCAGGGCATGTGTCTCACAGGAATCTTCTTCCCTGCAAAATAACAGACTATCTGTCACTGGAGATGGTGATCCCATGTACCATCCACATTCCAACCTTCTTTAAATGAATCTGTTTCTAGATGCAGCTGTGATTTTTAAGTGTAGAGTATGTCAGCTGACATCAATCTACAAAATCCTAACTCAAAAGTATACTTGGTTTAAAAATGAGGATTTTTGAAGGCATAATGTAGCCCCTTTGGAGAATAAGATTATTCAGGAACTACAGTTGGGGGGGCCGACACAACCAACGATTTTCCTTCTTTTTAGGCAATTACTGCCATAGCTTTGTCTAGTTCCAAACAGAAAAAGAGGAAGGATAAGTGTTCTATTTGCTTCTGGATTGCTCTTACCAAGAACTCCCTTCTGTGTCATGGTGAACACACATACTGGAATCACACCCAAAGAAGGAGGCAAGCAAGAGATTCTTCAAACAACTTTCTGCTTAGCTCAGATCTGTTCATTAAAGGTGCTGCATTGTGCGCATGGGCCAGGTTAGCTTATTAGCATTGGAAAGGTTACTGAAAGTGAATTAATGGAAGTGCTCCACTCTCTTAACATCTGATGAGCAGAAAAGGAGCCTCCCTACCTACACTTCGCCTGAAAGGTATGTTCAAATTGAGGGCATGTAGGTGGCACCTGCCAAAAGTGGCATGTGAATAACATTGGCAATTTAACACATTCTTACAAAAATACAGAGAACTGCAAAAGCAGCAATTCAAACATTCAAATCAAATGCTTATGCTGAGATTAGATCTAAGAACCCAGCCTTTTCATTGGGACGGGGGAGGATTTTAAAGCTCTTTTTTTGTAGGTCTCAGCAGGGTTTTACGTCCAAAAACTCAAGCCCTGTTTGACCCACAAAGAAACCTAGGCTCACAATAGAGCCACCTCTTAGCTTACAGTGAAGATATGCCTTTAAAAAATTAAACTTTGATTATGGAACTCTGGTGCTGTCCATTGAAGAGCACAAAACAGGTAAATGGAAAAGCTGATCCCTCCTAAGGGACATGGAAACCCACCTCACACACATGCAGGTACAGCACCAACCCATCTCCCATCCACCCTCACTGATGCCTTCCCCGGGCTGAGTGACGCACCGGCACAAACCCAAACTGTCTGGTCTGAAACACTCCGGATGAACCTGCACTTAAGAGCCACCCAGATGCTTTATGGCACTTCCAAAACCTGATTCTTTCCCCAGAAAAGGGGCTTCACCCTTTCAGGTGTGGTGTGAGGACCACAGCAGAAGTCAGCCAAACCCACAAAGGACACAGCTCCACTTTAATGTTACATGAGACTATTAACGCCACTTGCACATGGCTTCCCCTCTCCAGGCCCTGCTTTCTAACACATCCGTTTCTCCCCCTAAAAGCCAATGCTTCCGTACCCCAGCACCACTGGGAAACCTCTGGTCGGCTGTGAGTGACATGTAAAGAAAAAACATACACTGCTCTTCTTGTGTTACCTTCCAACACCCCTAATTCAGAAGGGGTGAGAGCTGAAATGCATGGAAAAAAGCCAGAAAGCTCACATGAACACCTCTGTGCAAAGAAATATCTCCCCTGTGGAATACTAAGCTCGATTTCCCCCAAAGCAGTAAAAATTGAAACCCATATATGAACACATTTAAGAACATTAATAGAAAAACACCAAGCAGTTAAGTGAAGTCACGTTCCACCTAAACAACGACACCATTATTGCAGCATCTGACTTTCAGATGACAATTCAATCCTGGAAGCATGTATTGTAATTGCTTTTCCACAACGGGCTTCAGCTTTACAATTGCATCCTTCTCAGGAGGTCAGAACAAGGCATGGCTGAGGCTCTGAAAAGCAATTCTGTTTAGCTGTACTACCTTATTCATTCTTTTAATCTTACACCTGAATATTCATTACAAACTCTGTAAAACGCAAGTGCCAAAACCACCATCAAAAGCTGCTGCAATCTCTCTGTTGCTCAGAGAAAGCCTTGACCCCTCTGCTTCCCTAATGAAGAAGTGGGGAAAGCACACATCACACCAGATGTCAGCTCCAGTGCTGCAAAGCAGTCACCAAACCCCTGAACAAGATCAGTGCAATGCAGCCATTTCTTGCTGACAGCACACGAAAAGGAGCCACGATGATGAACACAGCTTGTTTCCAGCAAACCATCTGAGCAGTTTAGTGAGGAAATACCTGTCCTAACCGTTGCAGCGTGAGAGCTGCCACGATGCAGCCAGTGCATTACGTGAAGACGGCATCTCAACTGAACTCCCTTTTCTTCCATCCATTTAGATAGGACCTCTGCCGTTATTACTACAGAAAGCTGGGGGGCAGGAACCCAAAACAACACAAGTCTCTTTTAGAGAATTGAGAGTAGCAATGTTCGTAGCAACTCCCATAATTCACAATAAAGGAGCCACCTACCAAAATGGAGAAGTCTCAGACTTTTGTAACCCTTCCTACAGTGGAACAGCCCCTCTGCTCCCTGCCCACGACCTACCACAGCATTTCTGGTCTTCTGGCTGCACCAGGGCAGCTACTTCTGGGTCAGCAGATCATGCCACAGGCAATCCATGCAAGTATCTAAATATCTGCATTTATCACAGAATATCTTGGTGATCAGGTTATCAGCAGACCACCACAAACAACAGTATGGCGTACGTGATGGGAACAAACCACCTGTCAGGGACAGAAACACCCTGCATCAGGTTTGCAGCCAAAGGGAACGGCACAGCAGATGCCCTCCGAGTCCATTTCCACCACCAAAGCTTTATTTCCTTTAGCCAACCTATGAAGTGCAGAACAGCACCATCAAAACAGAGCAAACGCTGCAGGATCTTACTACAAAGGTAAGCCTCATCCAGTAGATCAGGCTCCCCAGCCTCTTTTAATGGGGAATCCCTGCAGCATCCTTTACAGCAAGTTACATGCTGGTATGAGTAAGCTGCTTGGATGAGGAAGAAGAAACACAAAACAACCAGGCTTGTGCCCCAGTGCATTTTCACTCACAGGTTTACAGCAAAGGCAACCTCATTTTCATGGTCATAAACAGATGAGTGACAGAAGCCAGCATTTTCATGATATACCACCTCCTCCTCAGACAAGACAAAGGTGGCACATCATCCCTCTGCTAGTTTGGCACACGGATACCAAGGACCCCAGGGCTTTAGCCAGGCACAGAATAAGGAATGAACACAGACAACAATGACCTGCTTTCATAATGTCTGTGGTTTTAGGATGAGAGCTTTTTACTCAAGCTTGGCCAGACAATAACCCTGTTCCAGCCTTGGGCTACTCATAGGAGGGCACAACCTGCACGTGCACCTGTGGGAAACTGCAGGGGCCACGGATGCCAGAGCCTCCAGAGCCTCCACACCAACACAAAGCCTTGGAATTCACCTCTACAGCTTCAGAACATGCCAGATTTGGGTATTGTTTTCAGCCAACACTGGAGGATTCTGATATTCTCCCCTTGTTCACCTCTCCCCAACATCTCCATACTGCAGTAGGCCAAGAATGGAGCTGAGCTGGGTGGGAGCGTTGATGTGGTTGAAGGCAGGAAGGCTCCACAGAGGGATGAGGACTTGATGAGCCCAAAGGTCTTTTCCAACCTAACCAGCTCCTTGAGACTCCTAGACCAAGATGCATTTTAAGCAATACAGTAGTCTGTCTCTGCACAGAAGCAGATAAAAGCTTATTTTACTGGAAAAGGTTACTCAACTTATCATCTCCCAGGGCTCACAAAACCCACAGAGCAAAATCACTTTTTGTTTCAGAAGTCAGAGAAACATCTGACTTCATAGCAATTATTTCTTTCTACAGTGTGAATGTTTTGTCACATCATACATCCTCATCCTTCATCTGTCAAAGTTTTTCCATCCACTGTTTCAGCCAGACCCATCATCAGTGTGGTGTGGCTTTATGCAAAGTACAAAATGTCCAGAGGGAAAAGGGCTAAAGATGGACAAAAGCATGTGGAAACTCTTCTAAAGGCAGCTACCGCAGCAATGTAGGCATGATTTAAATTCTCAGTAATAATCCTAAAAGATCTTAGCAGCCAAAAGGCACATGATGTAGACAAAAGCCCTGGGAGATGCAGTCTGCCATCATGCTCTGTCCAGAAGCACATGTTTTTACCCAGCAGGTACCAATATTTAGCAAATACACTGTTGTGTTTATTAAGTTTTCATTTAGGTGAAAGGTCCTGCAATTAACACTGTCTTGTTTTTAAAACTGTAAGTCTGCATTCAAAAAAACATAATTTACTTCAAAACTCAAGAGTGAAAAACCTTCATCCCAGACTATGAAATGTAATAGGTAGTGACCAACCTGGGTTATAACTTATGCTTGGATTCAGCTGGGTTTTCCAGGGGACTGCAGAGCAGCCATTAAGGAAAGAGTTACTGCACACTACAGCAAAAGGTCTCACACTTGATACACTTTAATTACTTAGCTGCAGCAGGGGAGAGTTACTGATGCCTAGCCTGGTTTGTTTCACTGTGAAAGGCTTCTACTGCTATTAATATTCACTGAGGGAAACTGAAATAACATCTTGTCTCCATGTGAATACCTTGGAATTATTATGGACAAACTAAATACAATAATTTTTATTTTCTTCCCCTCAAAATCCAGGACAAAAGAAACCTACCAGCTTGCAAAGCCACCTGATAGAACAGACCTCTATTTCTACACAGAGTAGCTCTCCTTCAATGATGGCCTTTATCATAATGACAACTTCAACACAAATAAACCCACTACAGCATAACCCAAGAGGTCAGCCAAGGACCCTGAGCCCCACAGCAGAAGCAACACACTGTAGGTCATCCACCAAGAGCCTTCACCCTAGAATTCCTCAGCATGCTGAGGATGACCTTGAACTCTGCAGCACACAGCTTCCCATCCATACCACTGCCATGACACACACTGCAAAGCTGAGCTCATGGAGAGCAGCAAACAACAGCTTTTATCCGGCCTGTACACACCAAACCACCAGGACTGCAGAGAAAACCAGCAAGGACAAATGCCTTCCTACCAGCTACACCGGCATCACTGCTCTTCTCAGAGGACAGCACTGACCTCTCTCAAGATACTGAGTCAGAAATCTCTTCTTTCCCCCATAAATTCCACTCTAAGGTAGCCTATTATTATTTTCACATCTGCTAATGTTACCAAAAAGTTGAATCCTAACACTGACTCAAACTGTAGTCTCAGCATATTGGGAAGTTTCTCTGCCCAAAATGAAACGTAGGGGCCATCTGTTTCAATTACACTAATCACAAGGAGACATAACATTGTGAAACTGGCACTTTTTAATAGACTTTTTTTTTTTTTAAGACATTTCAAAAGCAAAGAGAAAGAGGGCTGTGACATACTAGAGGTAGGACGTACTTAATATTCAGCAGTCAACAGCACCAACAAGCTGCGCAGTCCACCGGACAAACCAGTGCTGGAACTGCAGGAAAAGTAAGTTTTGTTTTCACTGAAGTCAGGGCAAAGCTTGGTACATTTGAAGTGATATAAAGTGAAAAGGCGTTTCCCAAGATATTCTGGGTTAGTACCTTCAAGTTACTCCACAGAAGTTTGTGATTTTTACCATCAGATTTCAGAAAATAAAGAGAAATTCAAACCACCACACCCAACACACCAACACAGACACAAGCACTTGTTAGGTAATAAAACTGAAAACTGGAACAGAAGCCAGGTAAATATTTACCGATTCCATAGTTGAAAGCTGTTGTTAGCAGGACATATATTAAAATCCAACAGAGATGTGTCCCAAAAACGCTGTGCAATCTGAAAAACACAGGAAACAGTTCATTAGAAATTAAAACACACTGTTTCACTTGCAATAAGCATGCTATATTCGAGTACACAAAGGCTACTAAATCCAAATCCTTGCCTAATCCAGAAACAAATTTCCTCATAACAAGTCTGCACAAATAGAACAACAGCTCTTGCTGCACCTTTCAAGATGTTTTTCCAACTACAGATCCCCAAAGTGAAATTTCCAGCACCAGGCAGGAACCAGCAGGAGCTCTCGGCACCTAAGGCAAAGGGGAATTACATCCATTAACTGGTACATGAAACGGTTGGCAATTCCGAGCCAAAAACCTGGGGTTTCCCTGAACTTTTCACCATGGTTGTGCAGGGCTGAGCAGTCAGAGGGGTACAAGCTTTGGACAGCACAGCTCAGTCGGAGCCTGTACAAGTCATATGAGCAAGGGCAAGCCTGAACTTTGCAGTTCAGACCGTTCTTTGAGGGTTTGCAAGGTGGAAGACCAGAGCTTGGGCAGAGCCACCTGTAAAACAGTCTTATTCCAGATTTTTTTATGCCCACGATCACAGAACCATAAAGTCATAGAATGGTTGGGGCTGGAAAGGACCTTAAAGATCATCTGCTTCCCAATGGGAGCTACCTCATGGCTTTTTCCAATGCAAGTGAATGTGTCCGGGGGCACTGACAGATCCCCTGATGGGGACCTGCAGCCCTGCAGAGTATGACAACGATACCTGCACAGCACCTTTTCCAGCATGATTCCCCTATTCTTTTTACCTCCTTCTCCATTATAAGACTCACAACTCTAACTTGACCTATCCACTTCAAATGCACCAAAAGACAGACTGGGGGGGGCGGAGGGGGAAGCTGAACTTCCAACTCCATTATCTGGAAAATCATTAGTGCTGCCTGCTGACAGTAGTGACTGAGACCAACTGTGCACAGAATTATCAAAGAGTCCACAGAAATCCTGTCCCGTGACATACTGACACACAGTTCTGAAGATTCCTATCTGCTTCCTGGCCTACACATAGCAATTGTATTCACTACTTAGCTCACGTATAAGACAAACATTAAGTACTGTAGCAATGCAGTAGTGATCGCATATGAGTTAAGGACTTTCTACAAACAACAGTGTACCATTTTTTTATGAAACTTATGAAATTACTTATGAATTGCAGCAAATACTTCACTGAAAGATGCCCAATGCAGAGATCATTGGCAAAAGCTGCCCTGTTGTGTGCATTCCATCACTCACACAATGTTCCTGCCATGTAGATTCTAACATTTTAATTTAAAACTACCTCTGCTTCCAAAAGCCTAAGTTATAATTAGTAATGTCAAGACACATTTATGCACCCAATTTTCTTAGCTTTAAGTCTGTTGAGAATATCACTTCACAAACCAACATTTCTATCCTCATTTTCCCTTCTGTGAGCTTACAAGACCAACTGCTGGTCAAGGCTCGGTGTGTTGGACAAGGCTCCCATATGTGCCAAGCTAACTGCAGCTACACAGAAAGCCATTTGCAATGCAAACCACCAGACGTTCAGTCTTCCTTTGTGTTGAAACAGTAGCATAAATACTAAATAATTAAGTTGTTCAAGGTGACCAGATTCTGGTTTAAAACAGGGTCAGTCTTTCAAGACCTGTGACACTTTATTTTACTTTAACATGAAGTCATTTGGAAACCCTGGGTACACAGACACTTCCATTAAAATAAGTCTTTCAACTTCTAAGCTCTCCCACCAGCTTCTTTCTGTTCTTTCACACTGACCACGTCATCCTCAGCAGTTCCCCACTGCTGAGTTACCGGTTCCTCTTGCTGCACTCCCACACATCAGTAAACTGCAGATTGAGAGCACACAGAGCAACTTTTTCAGCATCCATTGAAAAAAAAAAAAAAACCAAAAAAAAAAAAACCTGGGAATTAAGTAATTCAAACTTCTTTAATAAAAGGGTATCTTGTGACTTCACAGAAATCCATATTTGGAGATGGAAATTGCTTTACAATCACAAATGTGACCTGAAAGAAACCAGTATGCTTGCATGAAGATTAACTACAGACTATTTCCATCAAAGCAGCTGGGGCAGGCAGCTGCGCTCTGGCAGGGGAATGCTGACTGGGAAACACTGACTGGTTCCAGTAGCAAGGCAGTAGCTGGCTTCAGAGGCTGGTGTCAGCCATGAAAGAACAAAACCAGAGCAGCTCTGATGTAGAGTCACTCAGAAGGGTCTCTGTGAAAAATGTGTTCAAGATTCAACAATTTTACACATCTTGGTATTTCCCCATTTGATAAGTGGACACAGAAAGGGTTCTACTTCAATCCCCATTATACTGGGAGCAGGAAAGAAGCTGTCTGCTGAAGTCTCATTTCAAGCCATGAGAAGGCCAATACTCCCACAAGTAAGCATGGTTTTCTTATTAGTGCTTTTTTGATGCAAAAAGTCGTGTTTTGATTTAATGACAGGCTTGCATTAATTGAGGTTCTGTGGTGCCCCAGAACCAAGAAGTGTAATGGGATGTCAGTATGAGATTTAGATTCTGGTTTAGACCAATTTCTGAATGGAAAAAAAGAGAAACCTCTCGGGAGTAGGACAGCCTTTTCCAAGGCAGTCATCTGCTTCCCTCTAAATAACTTAGGGAAGAGACAGAATTTCAATGAGGCATCTCTCTGAGGGCTTCTGTGAAAACATACACTGGGGAAAACAGACACCAATGAGCTTAAGCTTTCAGATGAGCTCCATTAGCTCAGATACAGAACTCAGGGAGGTACGAGTACAACATATGTGGAGGGAGGGGAAACCTAGGAATGTTTTCCAATGCATTCCATAGGCATGTTCAGGACAACATGGTGAGGTTGCCTTTACAGCCTTACACAGCACCCAGAATACAAACACTAATCATTCACCCTGCTGAAACGATGAGAAATACTTATTCTCAGAAACAGTAAAATCACATTACAATTCCAAAATCTGAGAAAACTGAGGTTGTAGGGAGAATCCATAAGCAGACAGCACTACAAACGCCACATACTTACTATCAACTATATGTTTTCCAGGAATACCTGTAGGTAGCTTCTTCAACAACAGGGATTCTATTCCTGCCTGGTTACCGCACCCAAGCTGAATCCAAACAAGTGCTGGAGTTTGGGGAATCATAGAAACACACTGGTTTGTGTTGGAAGGGACCTTAGAGCTCACCCAGCTCCAACCCCTGCCACAGGCAGGCACCCCTTCCACTGGAGCAGCTTGCTCCAAGCCCCTGTGTCCAACCTGGCCTTGAACACTGCCAGGGATGGGGCAGCCACAGCTTCTCTGGGCACCCTGTGCCAGCGCCTCAGCACCCTCACAGGGAAGAGCTTCTGCCTAAGAGCTCATCTCAGTCTCCCCTCTGGCAGGTTAAAGCCATTCCCCTTGGCCTGTCCCTACATCCCTTGTCCAAAGCCCCTCTCCAGGTTTCCTGCAGCCCCTTCAGGCACTGGAGCTGCTCTAAGGTCTCCCCTTCAGGAGCCTTCTCTTCTCCAGGCTGACCCAGCCCAGCTCTCTCAGCCTGGCTTCAGAGCAGAGCTGCTCCAGCCCTCACAGCATCTCCGTGGCCAACTCTGGCCTTGCTCCAGGAGCTCCACATCCCTCTTGTGCTGCTGCCCCAGAGCTGGACACAGGACTATAGGGGCGAGTCTTGAAGAAGAAACCAAAGTGCCACAGAAACAGTGGAGAACTGACCCACTCTGCTCCTTCCCGTGCATTTTGCTCACACACCCCCAAAAGCCAAGGGCAGCGCAGCAGCAGAAGTTTTCCCTTTTCCTCTCAAGGGAAATAAGGATTATCAGATTTGTGACAGCACACCCAGACTACTCTACGCAGATCAGGACTATTTAAAAAGAGGAGGAAGGAGAGGTGTTGAACTGGAGATCTGAAAGGGGGGGGGGGGAGAAATATGTTTCCAAGAAATACACAGAAATGAGAGACAGATAACATGCCTTTAACTGAAATGCCCTGCATCATATCAGTACCTTACAGACCAACCATCTCCCAACACACACGCTGAGCAAACTGGTCTGTTCAGTGGGACTGGACTCACATTCACTCACGCGTGCAGCTGCTCCTACACTCCAGGAACAAATTTCCAGTAGTGGTGTGAGCCACAGAAATTACCTCTCACTGGGACTCACAAAGCAGCAAATACTTCTGCAGCAATACGGCAGCCAACTATGCTCATCCAGTAGTGATTACTGCAGTAAAACACCAAAGTGCAGAGACAATTCCACTAGTGTTAACAAAAATGGAGGAAAAAACCTTTCAATGTGTTTCATTGTGCCAAAATTGCAGCATCAGGTAAAATTTAACTTGACAGCATTCAGAAACTAAGTAGGTAACGTATCTGTGGTCGCAAGGTTCCTTTATTTTGCCCTGCAGATATGTATGCAGAGAACTACATTTTCTTAAAGCTCCTGTCATCTTTGCTGATTAATAAAAATATAAAATAGCCTGATACTGTCCTCAAAAACACAGATCAAGATACCTATGTGTGGGCTGAAGAGCCTCAGGCTCATTTTATCCCACTGAAACAAGCATGAAGGAAGGGAAAGATGTGATTCCTGTGGAACCAAATCATCCTTGAAGTGTTTTAACTGGAAGTCTGACGTGGAGAACACAGTCCACAAGAAACTGGGGGTTGCAGTTGTTTAAATTCAGGACTAAGCTGCTTAGAGACCTTCATGGAATGAAAAGAATCCAGAATCTCTAATGTCAAATAAGTAGTTTCAATGTGTTCCAGGTATTTCTCAAGATCTGTGCTTGTTTCAATCCATATGACACCAGTTACAGCATTTACACACTAATACAACGGTCGGACTCAGCTTCCATCACCCATTCACCTGGGCTGACCCTGAAGGATCACCACACACTGTTGTTGTCTACTTTACCAATACTCCACATATGCCTTTGTGAGGGAATGGCACTTCTGTACAGTGGGTTTTCTATGCCTTTTTTGGTAGAAATGAGGCTTGAGAGCTCAAATGGAATTTCAGTAGCTCAAAACAAGTAAACACTTCTACACCATCTATGCTTCAATTGCATTGAACTAAAAAATCTAATTATCAGAAGCCTAATATTTCACCGGGTTTAACCCCTGCAAACAAACAGCAAGCAGCTGAGCAATACACCCTGAAATTACCAGACATGCCAACTTTATTACTGATTATCTGGTTCCTTTCATACCAGACATTTAATGTTCTCTGCTCGCAAGAATATCTCAAAATTGCTATCCTCTAAAATCACCCAGCATTTCTCCTGAAAAGAGCCATGAGAGCAGCCTGAAAAGGTGCTTAACGAGGTAAAAAACTACGGCTGTCAGAAGAGTCCCTGCTTCAGTACAACCTGAGAGCTTAAATCACTGCAGTAACACTTTTTCTGGGAGTGAGGTGGAAGAAGAGCAAAGCAAGCCTGAACAGTTTCCACTGAGCCACTTTTTTTTTATTCTATGCAGACAATTAACAGTTCCAGAAATATTCAAGTATGTTCCCATCTCTCCTCCTTCACCCTCTACCACCCTTCTGTGGCTTCTCTGATGAATGGAAAGCATCAGCGCAAAATACAGCTCCTTAACCAACCCTGGGCTAAAGCTCAAGGCTACAGCTTGCCCTTCTGTACTAGCACGCAAAGACAAGCCTTGCTCCGCCACTGTTTTGCAGGCTTTAATTTAATATGTGTAAGTTATTACCTCCCCTAGTTTTAGAAAAATGTTAAATACCTTAAAGATAATGCACTCTTATCAGCAAATGGAAAAAGAACTCTTACCTACACGAGCAACACTTGGCTTATAACAGCATTAACTTCTATCAAGTGGCCATCTTTATGATGGACAGCAATAAGAAAACTGCTCGTCATCCAAAAATAGTTATGCACTCTCACTTCAGCAGCCTAGAAAGGTACAGGCATCCTTGTTTGTCAGACCCAATGCCTGCAGACCCTTACCCAGACCCAATGCCTCCTCCAGACCCTTACCATTTTTCTTTTTTAGGGCTCCAATATAAAATGTAATTACTCAAGACTGCTGGGTCCTTCCAGCATGGTTGAATCTCTTCCAAAAATATGCATAATCAGGCTCATTTCTTTATTAAACAATCTGCACGCGCAAAGCAAAGATCCACTGCCTGGCTTTGGAAGAACACATCATTATTACTGGTACACAGCAAAAATTAATATACACGTTAAGCCCATGAGAACGTGTTTCTGAGAAAACCATTAGCTCAGAACAGCAGCATCGTATCTGCTTTCATATCACCTGAACTGGTTAGCTAGCCAGCCATAAAATTCAACAGCAAGATGTACAGAACCCTCAAGCTGTTTATTTTAGCGTATGGTAAGCTGTTAATTCCTAAACCATTTGGAAGAGACACGGGATGCACAATGGCATGGATATTCAAAGCAGAACTGTTCCAGGAATATTTTTAGTTCACATGAAAATGAGAAGAGATTGTAACCGCCGTATCCTAACCATTTTCTGAACCCCATCTGAAAAGGGGTCCACTTCCAACCCAATTATTCCACAGGCAGACAATATGAAGGCAGTAGGGACAGCACTGATTTTAAAGCTCAAGTATAGCAGCACGCATGTAGACATATAAAAGGAAGTGTGTAACACGGCTGAAAAATCAAACAGTTTTGAAAACAGTATCCAAGAAAAGACTTCCAGGTCAACACAGGAACGAACACACTGAAAGTTCAAGGAAAAGGCTGGAGGCAAAGACAATAAATGCTTTTCCTGGGTGCACAAACAAGAAGTACTAAAGGAAAACAAGCCCCACTGCAGTCAACTGCATGAGCAGTAATACTCTCAGATGTTGGCAATTAGAAAGGTTTATGGGAAAACTAAAAAGAAATAATCAGGTATTAGAAAACTTAGTGTATATTCAAAAGGCACAGAATTCATGTTTTTAACAAATAAGGAAAATATTATTTAAAAAAAGAAATAAATAAAAACCCTACAGCCAGAAGATGCCTCAATTCCTGTCCACAGGAACCTGTAAAAGAATCACAACAGATTCATCTGGCAAAGAAACCGAGATGCCAGATTTCCAGCTTACATTTGGCAGAGCCATCCTAGACACCTAAAACCAAAAATCACGTCCAGTGACCCGGGAGGATTTCTACCATGCAAAATCTCAAAGATGCATTATAACAGAAGGGACACTGAAAGGTGAATTTTGGAGACAGACAACTGTGCTGCTCACCTTTGAGAGCTCAAAAACCCACCATGCTGAGCAGAACAAAGACAAGCTAAAAAATGTTGAAGCTTCAACTTGTCCTAATTAAGCTCCAAGATGCTGGCCTTCAACAACCCAGTGAAGACAAGAAGAATGTTCCCTGGAATTAAACCAGTAATTTAAAGTTAGATCATAGCTGCTGTCATATTTCAAGTATCTTCTCCTTTTCATTCCTCCTAAATACAAGTCTGAAGTGGGACAAAGACATACTTCCCGTCATCAGACTTAATATCTTTCCTGTAACTTTACTAAGAGCTCTTTACTAATCCGTTCCACTCCAATTCCCTTTGTAGGTTCTTCTGAGGGAAGGAAGGCAGGCTAACAATGCTACTAGACTAGAAGAGCACCACTCAAAAATAAAGTTCACAATTTCTTACTCCATGCTCAATTTTAAGACATTTAGAAAATACAGACCATTCTTGGAATTTAAAAAAAGTGACAGACACATTTGTCACCTTTACAGTCTGAGACATTTGCAACCGTGCAAATTGGATCCAGGTTACTATTAATAGCTGAACTGTTTCCTTTCCTTTCTGAAAGCTGATTTGTGAAAAGGATGCAAGCATCCCATTTTAAAACACGCTAATTAGCCAAGAAGGAGTCAAGGAAGTCAGCATTCAGCCTCCAAGAACATATACAGTCTCTCTCCCAGAGGAAAAAAACCATAGCAAACTTACCCAAAGAGTGCACCATCACCCACTTCAATCAGTGGTATACAACCTCCTCCACCAAGAAAACTCTGTGTCATCACACAAACGTTACAACCAGACACTTCAACAACTCTCATACGGGTTTCTATTCTTAATATGCAGCTCTCACTCAAAGGCTCACAACCAGATATGTGCAGCATTACAAGGAGGAGATGACACCATTACCTGCCACAGCAGCAGACCTGGACTGATGACCCAGGAGGTCCCCAGAAAGCAACATGAAAAAGCCAATTGTTAAAACGTGCTCAAGACTTCAGTTTCCAGAGTTATGATGCCTGCTTTACAATAACCTCAAATTGCATAGGAGAGACCCTAAAGAAAGCACCTTCTCGATTTACACAGGGCATCTCCTCCCTGTTATCTAGGTCCTGGCAAGTGAAGGTCAGAATAAAAAAGTTCTTTAAAAATACTACATAAATTGAAAGCACCTACAGCTTCCACTGATTTTTTTTCTATTATAAACCCTGAGCATGTTTAAGTAGCAGTTGCCATCATTAAAGAAGTTGCTCCCCTCCCATTTTCCATTCTTCTGAAGAATGGACATCCTGTCAGCACTGGGTACCGGTGCTGAAGCAGAAGGCTGCTGCTGTCTCACAGCTACAGAAAGCAGGGCTGGAGAGTAGTATGAGGAGGGCACGAGGCCACCTCAACCACACAGATATGCCGAAGAGCATTGTTAAATAACAGAACAAGGAAGTCGAATGTCTGCCTGCGTCCGTCAGCGGTGCCCCAGCTCCTTCGGAGGGGCTCAGTAACCGCGGAGGGGAGCAGGGAGACCCCTGTGCCTGCTCAGCTGCTAGATCCCCAGCTTCTCCTTTGGGCAGCTTCTGGAGCTCGTTCATCGATCGGCTTCACCTGCCAGCCCAGCAGAAAACCCACTCACCTCCCTCTGCCTGCTGGCCTCCTGCTTCAGAAGGGGCTGAACGGCTCCTGCGCCACAGGAAGGGTCGGGGAGCCTCAGCCCCTTGCCGCCCCAGTGAACCGGCACTGGTCACACTGTGAAACCGCACCCCAGGAAAGCCTACAAACACCTAGGGAAAGGGCACATCCCTCCCTTCAAACACACTGCCGTGCAAACAAACAGCACAGAGGGTGGCAAGGAAAACGGTCAGAGGACAAAAGGACAGAGGGTCAGGATTAAACCCCTTGATCCCCAGCCAAACAGCCTACCCGTAAGTCCACACAACCTCCAGAGCCATTTAAAACCCTGAGTGTGCTAAACTTTAGGTTATAAAATCATACTTAGGCACCTATTTGAAGACCTCTTTGCTCTGCTGGTGGCGAAAAACAATTCCTTTGTCATCAAATCTTGCTTCAGTAAGCTGACATAACATTTTTAACTCAGGAAATAAGATAATTATGGTTCAAGGTAAACAACTACAACTGTGCATCATAAACAGTTTCTAATTTTAAGCCTGAATCCCTCTAATGCCATCCATATTTCAAAGGTTTCCTTACAAATGGTTTAGGTTGTCTAAGTAGCTTGTGACCAAGCTCTGCTGCCGATGAGCATCAGCAGCAGGCCTTAGGGAAGCCACGGGCAGGCGCAGCAGTTAAAAGTCCAGCAGATGCAGCAGATGAGCTCCTGTATCAAAATGAGTCAAGGTAAGCCAAACATGAAAGAAGGAAAACACACTTGGAATCTTAAATAGCTTGAGAGGTAAAAACTGCGTTAGGAACACACAGAAAACAGCGAGAGCTGAGACCAAAGCTCCTCGTACTTACGCAATGTTCACTGCAAGTTGTTTTCTATGCCAGCCCTCAGATGCCCCGCTCAGCTTCCCCAGTGGCACAAACAGCAAGAATTCAAGTTGCAACTTGCTGCGAGGGTATCAGCTACCACGGCGCTCAGCACAGGGCAGTAAACTCACCTACAGCCAGCCGCGCTGTGTCTAAACTAGCCCTTGTGCTACTGCTGCCATAAAACAGTCTCCACAGTTACTCACAAACAAAGCCTTGCAACAAACAGAGGAATCTCAAGCCAGCAAAGCTGAAGCACATCATCTGAACTTGTTTGGAACTACAATGAGGTATTGAGGGCAGCAAGCTGTCTGCCTCCAGGATGAATCATTACACACAGAGGTAGCAATAACTGCAAGTACTGCTTATAGGTGTACTTGCCTGATAGGCTTTCATTCCTCCTCACCCGAAGAAACAGAAGTGCTAAATTACAACCAAAAGGAGGACAGCTGAATAAGAGAATGGAGCACAGACCGAATGGAGTAGAGAAAATGAGACCTGACACAGACAAAGCATTCCAGAATAGCTGAGCTCAGAAGGGACAGAAGTGGTCAAAGCCATCCAGCCAGGCAGTTGTGAGAATGCTGTTTAGTCCCCTGCAGGAGAAGCAGGGAGGAAGAATCACATGGTGAAGCCTGGGCAGCTTGGGAGAGCCTGCTCCTCCAAAACTTCTCACCATTAAGCTTTTCCAAACCACCCCACCCCACTGCTGCTATTGTTGTCACAGAGGGAATTTCAACCAGAACAATTATTCCCACCACATTTTTTTTCTGCTGGGAGAAGAAAAATGGCAATTCTGCACAGAAAACACTATGATTTGCACAGTAGTTCATACAGCAACACGAGTCCCCTTCTGAAAGGAAAAACATGAACGTGCCTCGAATCCGGTGTGCAGCAGCAGGAATGTATTTTTAGATACAACCATTTGAAGGCAGCAATATGGTGGAAGTCTCCCAGGTTGAATTTCGCCGTGGGAGGTTAATCTCTGTGCACCCTGGAGAGGGCAGTTCATTAAGAGGCTGTTCAGAGCAGAATGAAACAATTCACCAACTCCCTGAAGAAATCCCTCTCCCTGTGACTGCACACAGGCAGCTTCTCTGAACTCTCCAGCATCCCACATCCCATCCCGATTTGTACCATTTTCCTGGTACTACCAACATGTCCAGGCTGTGCTAGAAAGCACTCCTCCCCTCCACAGCTCCAGCACAATTAAGGCAGCTGAATTCAAGGCCGTCTTCAAAGCACAACACGGGGTGCAAAGCGGCTCAAAGTCAACCCAAGCGCCCAAGAGAAGGAGGGAGCAGAACAACAGTTTGGCTTTATAATGTTTTATCTGCAATTAACACTTCTTCATGACTTCTGATAAGGTAACGTATTAGCTGTCAGACCAAACCCAAGTGCAAATAAGTGAACCTTCAAACATTCTCAAAGCAAAGCTTCAGAAAGAGTCAAATAACTCTTTCTGCCACCAAAACCACCCAGGCTCTCTCTCATGCTAAGGAATGTTTAACCTAATTATCAGGTAAAGGACTCTATTCAAAAGGTAACTTAGTCACCACTGCACTAGTTTGTACCCACACTGAGCAATCATGGAGCAGCCCTTCAGAACCACACCTTTGGGAAAACAACACCTCAAAGGCTCTGTGACAGACCTGCCCCACACCTGGGAGGGACTCATAACACAAATGAGCCATACCGTGCACCCATTTACAGACAGACTACAGGGTCGTTGGGGGTCAGGGATGTTTGCTTGTTTTCAACAAGTCAAAGTGCCCAGCTACACTCTATCGAGACAGTGATATCCTCTTGACTTGAACCATGGGCTAAAGAGCCATTGTACACCTCTGCCTTCAGCCCATATGAGGCTGTTCCTAAAGACCAAGTCAAAAAATTGCTCCTGCATACTTTTTTTACACCATTACATATTTTAGTACTCAAGTCTCACATAAAATACTTACATTGGTGTGGAACAATTTTGGGGTAGCTGGAGTTAAGCACAAACAGAATAAAATCCAGATAAACCTATGAATTAGAGAGTGTTCATTATTTCATAGGTTGCCAGCAAGTCTGACTGTACCATCTGACACCTTAGAGGTGCCGGCAATGTCAGGATGCAGAGCACATTACCCACCCCCTTTGAAGGGGGTACCTCTGAGTATCACAAAGGTGTCAGCGAAGGACATGAACTAATGGTCAACTGTGAGCATTTATGTGACAACAGGGAGGAAAAAACAGTGAGAAAATGTAAAAAGTCTACATGAGAACCAAAAGTCCTGACTACAGCCAAGCCATTTTTCAGAATTTGATTAAAATTAGACTGGCCTTTGACTATGAATCACATCTGCCTCTTGTACACAGCAGAAGAGCACCAACATCATATAGTGGAAGACAGAAATACGCAAAGGGGGACAGAGGGAGCAAGGCTAGACCATCCCCACAGCAGACACACCGCACTGCTTATACACCTCAACAGTGAGCATTTCTCACAGCTCATTTATTTAATATTGCTCACAGCTCTCATGGAAGGAAGCAATACTGTGCTAAAATATGGTGTGTACGTATAAGAAAAATAAAGGCTGATTCAGCCCTGCCTCCCCTCCTGAGCCTGACCTCCTCCAAGCGCTTTAAATAGGATGTTATCACTACTTGTTTATACGCCATTACGGGAAAAAAAATGCTCAGTTTCCTAATACTGCATTACAGAACAAGATGTTACTCAATTCTTTTTGTGAAGTACTGAGAAATAACTGGGAGACCATATGCAGCTGAAAGCATCCACGTGCTGGAGTAATCCGGACTTACGTAACTGATAATTGGCATCTCACCACACAGAGCAGGAAAGGAAAGGCCAACACACACAAATCATCTTTGAGACATAAAACCCAACTGTAAATTCGGTTTGAGGAGCCTGGTTCAGGAGATGACTGAAATTCACTTCTCTAAGTTACAGTTTAAGGTTTCTGCCATGGCAGTACACAGAAGAGAATCCCAAGGGGTGGATTTTCCCTCCTTCACCTCATCCTGTCGAGCAAATATGAATCATTTGCTAATTGAAGAGTTCAGTTTAAACCAATGTCACGATGACTCTGATCTCAGTAGATGGAAGGCAAGTCTTTCCAGGTTTCAAGAAGCCTGGAGAAAGGCGGACATCAGCAACCTTCTATTTTCTCAATGCACCATAAAACATCAGTTGTCTGAGCACAGATGCTCCTGGAGATCACACTGTACCTTACCCTTGAAGCCACAACAAAGACAGAGCACCCACTTCTCCATGCCCATGGTAATCACCACAGTCCCCTGTCCCTCCAGATGAGGGCAAAGCTGATCACCACACTAGGGCTTGTACAGAGGGGTAACATCTAAAGCCCTAAACCACCCCTGCCTTGGGACGGCACCACTACCTTCTGCTGTAAAATCTCCTTCCTACCACCAGCTGCAAAGGATGCCTCTAACACTCACACGCACAGATCAGAAGAACAACAGCTATGGTGCCGGGCAGATATGGACAGGGCAGCCAAAAACCAGAGGTGCAAAATAAACCCAAAATCCACAGACAGGCCACCAACGCAACTAAGGACCTCTTAGCCAACAGGAAAGTTGTTTTCTTAGAAGCATGAAGAAGTGCTTTGGTATCACTCCATCAGACAGAACTCACTGCTGTTAGGTGCCAGACCTGGGGTAGAAGGGAAGGTGTTTGCCCAGCTGCAAGCACCACTATGAAGACACAGGCAAGTTATTATGAAAAGCAAATCAACTTTTTACACACAGACAAAGGATAACAAATGTTTCAAGGCTGCGCTTCAGATGTTTAAGACCTTAAACTGAACCACAGGAAAGCGTGTTACTAGTCAGGCTATTACAGCAAATGAAATGAAAATTGAAAATGAAGTCTAACGGACATTAAATTTAACTAAATATACATTAATTCCAAAATCATCATAATACATGGTTCTTATGACAAAACTTCTGTGGAACATAAAAGCACCCCTGATAACTCTGAATATTAAGCTGAGGTACCACAGGCATCTTACAGTTTATATAAATAAAGTGCCCCCTGCAAATAATCATGGTTCCTTGGGCGAGAACTGCCGCATGATTAACAGAGGTCCATTATAAAGGCAATACATAACCCAGCTCCTGCTAGTAGTCACTGCCACATCAGACTGAGTTTCTATGGCAACCAGGGAGGAAAATATAAAGCAAATTACAGTTAAATGAAAATTATTCTCCATGACAATATATGTTAATGCAGGAACATTTGCAAGGCCATTCTGGATAAAATGTTTACATTCACACATGTGTTTACTAAAATAAATAAAAGGCGGGCTGGAACTGCTAATGGATCATCCATCTATAAAGATCAGAGTCTCCCTTCTCTCCCTCCCAAGTTTTAATGTATGCAGAATAAAATTATTCAAGCTGATAGAATGGAAAACAAACCACCTCAACAAAGGTATCTGCACATTTAGATAGAGCATATAGTCTTTAAAAAACAGGTTTTACGAAGTTCTAACATGTACAGGTTTGGATGTTGTGATCCTTCTATTTTCCTGGCTGTAAACAAAGAGCACATTCATACCTCCCCATCCCAGCAGAAAACGCTTTCGAGAGGCAAAGTCACTCGGAGTATTTATAGAGATTTGACTGGAACAGGAATAGTGACTTATCTTAAATCAGCTGTAAATTACTTACTGAAAACTGAGCAGTGTTTCGTATCTCAGAATTGGCGGCACTGACTATAGCAGTGTCCTATGCCTTACTGGGGTTTAAAAGCAGCACAGGTCAATGAGAACCTGTTGTCAGATACTTTTATAAAAGCCTACATTTAAGTCTTGAAAAGGTTTGCCTACTCTCCCACCATGATCACTCAGCCTAAGCAGTCCTTTTTATAGAGGATATATCTCCGGTTTTAAATATCTCCTGAAGCACAGGTGAAGTTAATTGGAATGAGGCTCATTCACGAGGCAGCCACTTGGTTTATTTTAACTCACTTTGCTCATGCCCCAAAAGAAAAGCCCACAGAAAGAAAGTAGGTTATAAACTGACTTACAGTCTCTTTTCCACTGTGAAGCACCACATTTTAAGAACAGTTTAAAATGCTGCACTGGAAAAAAGCACCCTTCTCAGCCGCTTTTCACGGTTCCCCCTGCCAAGTTCCTTTCCCATGGAAATGGTCTGCCTGTTCCACGAGTAACACAGGTGCAGGTTTCTTAGGAAGACCCAGAAAGAGCACAAGGCACTTTTTGAACCCGTTTCAGTGAGCTGGGAACACAGAGGACAGCATTCACTCCGCTGGCGCATCTGAACTCACTCGGAACACGCTCCCACTGACCTCTGCATCTGCCTCTTGCCTCCACCTACAGAACAATACTTGAATCATAAGGATCATAACTTTTTATGACAGTGGGAAAACTGCAATATTCTCCGCAAGTTCACTCCACCCTGCACATAAAACTGCTCATAGGTTCAACCATAAAGCAAACTACCTTCTTTGAAGTTGAAGTTAAAGCCGACCTGAAAAAAAACTGCATTAACATTTTACATAACCACCCTCGAGGACAGCATCGCTCCTTAGTCATTTGGTGTGAGTGTTGACAAAAGCAAGTTAGGTCAGAAAGGATCTCGGTAACAAAGCTCTTTACAGGTGAGCTCAGGTTACCCACACACACCAAACACACACACCACCGAATACATTCCAGTCATGCTCCACTTTCCCGGAGGATCACTTGCCGTAGAGCCCACAGAAGCATTACCATTACCATTTCAACTAATGTTGCCCCTGATCCACGACTCCCTCTATCTTCCTCTCTACAGCCATATGCAGACTATCTCTGTGCAATGCAAACAGCTACAACCCTTAAGACTAAAAAACTAAATAATAAATCTGCAAATCAAACCACAGTAGCAGTTACCGGGTTCCTTTCAAAACCTTCCCAAATTGGTAGGATCAGGTTTCTACTGAATGTCCTTGCTGCACGTTGAGCTGGAGGGGCTGAATGTTGTTTTCACAAAAGAACTTCTAAAACCACAGGCTGCATGTCTGCACCAGCAAGTATTTATATTCTGTGCACACATCAGATTATGCGTACACACACCATCCTCACTAGGCTTCAAGCAGATGAATCCTACCAGGCCCAGCTACCTTCCCTGTGCCAGAGCTATCGGGTCATGTACCCCGCTTCCTGCTGATGTGCTCCCACATCCTTTTGTGAAGAACTGGCTTGCTGTGCCAAAATGCATCCACATCAGAACAGTCATCTCTGTAAACACAAGCAAATGCATGCTTACATGAAGTCGAATTCTAGAGCAAGCCAGGCAGCTCACAGCTCTCATGCCCCAGCAAGCAGCAGGAGGTTCAGGGGGAAGCCAGGCTGCTAGGCAATACTAAGCATGCAACACTGCCAGCAGACCTCCCATGCACCCTTCTCTACTGCAAGCTGCATCGAGTGAATTAGCACCAGATGGACGAGATAACAGCTCTGAAGAGACTCTCTGAAGGATTCTTGTGGATTTCAATTACCTGCACTGCTCAGTAAGAGTAAATTCTGCCTACAACTATTACTGGTAATGTCATAGAAAAGAGTCCCATCGTTCATATCCAGGATGAATCCATAAAAGAGAAAGATTCAAAGAGCTGATCTAACCAGAGACAGCAGCTGGTCACAGGGATGCAGCAGAAGTAATAAGCCATTACTGGTACACACAACAGCAGTCCCAGTGCTAACAGCACCCCCAACTCTTATCCCTGGCAGAAGTCTCCATGCCCCCAAATCCTTCACCTCTTGATGCTGCCACAGCTTCACTCAATTTTCAAGCACTTTCCTCCCAGCGTGCGAAAAGAAGGCCCAGATCTCAGGAGGGGTATGAAGATGCAGGATGATCTCAGAGAGAGGGAGAAGGGCCGTAACAAATGGGAAGGAACATCAAAAGCCAGACGAGCTAAAATTAGAGACAACGATCCTGGATGAGAAGGACTAAGGCAGTAACAGAGCACCAAGCATAACCTCCATCAGATGAGGCTTCTGGGAAGGGGGGGCACCAACAGAAGGGAGAAGAAATATTATGGTGGCTGAAGTAGAGGAAGCTAGCAGACAGAACAGACTGCAGGAGTAAATTCAGGCATTTCAAGACTATAACCTGTAGCCTTCTAACTAAGAAGCACTACTCAACACACCAGGAAAAGGCCACAAAGTTGACTTCCTGTCTCATCTCTTCTCCCCTGGATGAGAGCTAACTCAAAGACAACTCCACTCTCACCACAGAATGAGTTTAACACCCTGGTACCAGCCCTAATCACAGAGGAAGCAGATTAATTTGCCACAATCATGCACAGCAGAGAGCAGCTGAGTAAAGCAGGCCACTTCAAATCCCAGTCAGAAAGCCAGAAGCCTTCTGGGCTGCTGGCAAAATGGAGGGTGTCAAACAGATCAGAGTCCAGGACAGTGACAATGCAGAGCCCAACATGTACCCAGAGACAGGCCACAGCAAGGAAGGAAGCTAGAGAAGATACAGCAGTTATCAGCTATCTTCACTTCCAAAACTAGCATATTCTCACATGTCCTTTCTTGAGTGGTAGGACAAGAAACCACATGAGTTGGAATAAAAAGGTCAACATTCAAGGAGAACAGGCTTTCATCTCCAAACCTGGCTAATGTATTCAATGCTTGGACGGTGAAAGGTAAAGTTTTACACACAAAAATAAAACAGGCTTGCTCCTTACATACCCACAATCCAGCTTGGGTAAATGTATTTGCCTGTGCCTCACTGCAAGATGAAACCAAGGAGACAGCTAGCTATGGGAAGCAGCCAAACACTGTAACTAGAGCACCAGCTCACCCAGTGGTATTTAAACAACCGTAGCCCAGCCATGAGCAGGATGTTTGTTTCCCCCACGCAGCCCCCCCCCCCCCCCCTTTCCTGCATCCACCTATAGTTCTTCCCAGCATCAGCATGGCTAATCTCATCCATCTATCTAAAGATATAATGATAGCAGTACGTTATAAATAGGCTTACATCTCCAGTCCATGCAAGGCCTGACGCAACGGTCGGTGCAGCAAGCAGTGTGTGTTGTTACGACAACGGTGACATTTCACAATCCCTAACAGCCTGCAGAACATGGAAAACACCAGACCGAAAGTGTAAAGTCTACCCCAAAGATTACTGCTTTTCACGGGATACGGTCACTGCCACAGTCAGTAGGATACCAGATCCGTTGTCTCCTCCCGGCCGAAGGCAGCTATTAGGAGACCATTCCCAATGGAAAACTTCTTGGAACTTTATCTTGGCTCCTCCTAGACCTAACTGGCCTGCAGAACACCCAGCTACTTACTAGTAATTTGGAGCTCCTGGTACAACTTGTTTACACAGAGCAGGTCATAGGATAGGCTGGAAGGTGTAAGCAGGATATAGTTTTATGGCTCTGAACTTCTGCCCAGATAAGCTGATAAGGCTCCATGTTTAGGGGGAGGGGAAGCTTTCATGTGTACTGTATTTAAAATGAAGATGCACAATAAACTGCAGTTAAACATTTTATACTTAATAATGAAATTTCCATTCACATTATTTTCCTTTAAAGCTATTCAGTGGGTTTTTTTAGGAGTTCCTAATTACACATCCTTTCATTTCCTATCAAGATACTTGGAGTAGCACAGCATTACAAACCCTAGCTCCCCAGCCTCCTGCTGCACAGGATGTCGAGCCTTCAGGGACAGGCTGTCTCTAGATTGTGGTGAATTTTTCAGAGGGTAACGTCTCCCCTCCTTGCCGTGCCCATGACGCAGTTATGGCAGCTTTATGCTGCTCTGAAGGTAAATCTTTTTGACCTTTTCTACACCAAAAAGCTGATAGGCTTAAAAAAAAATGAATTACAGCTTGTTCAGTGTTTGCTCCCCCCCCCCCCACTACCCACAGCCATTTAGCCACCCCTCTGTGACACCCAGCAGATGCTGCATCCCAGCTGAGGACCTGAAGCTGACCGCTCAAACGAGCATCATCATTTTCTCAAAGCAAATCCAACACAACACAAGAGGAAAGCAGATGCTTTCTCGCTGTTTGTAGGTGAGAAGAAACACCAGTTCCCTCAGTACATAGTTCAGACAAAGCTTCTTTTACACATACTGAAAAAGTTTCCTACCCCTTCCAGTTTCAAAGCCTGTAAGTTTTGTTGCTAAAGAAACAGGCACACATTTTAGTCACATATGAACCCAGCACAAACACCTTGCACCTACCAGCAGAATTAATATTTCAGTGTTTCCACAAAATATTGAAAGATGTAACCTTTGGTTTGCTAATACAAACACAAGATACACAATCAATATCTTGCTCCTGCCAATGCAGGAAATACTCATCGGATAAGTTTGGTTTTCTTAGAGACAGGGGAAGAAAGGCTGCCTACAGATTTTGAGAGGATAAATAA
Organism: Pezoporus wallicus; assembly: GCF_028554395.1. Taxonomy (NCBI): domain Eukaryota; kingdom Metazoa; phylum Chordata; class Aves; order Psittaciformes; family Psittacidae; genus Pezoporus; species Pezoporus wallicus. The sequence continues at coordinate 5,027 of NW_026635161.1, read as the reverse complement.
TTCAATGCATGAGTGCCAAGGGCAGTGCTGCACACATCCATATGGCAGGGACAATGCAGACAGTAATATATGCTTCACATCACCACCCTGACAGTGCCTTCAACCCTGACCTAGAAAAAAAACATCACTTTCTCTTGGCTACAACAGCTAATTCACTCTCCATCACCACTACTCCGCAATGCTAAGGACTACCACACGCTTCTCATTTACATTGGGGCTGCATCTCTCAGCTGTTCGGCCTTCACAGACTCACTGCTCGCAACAGCTATGCTGCAGCGAGTGGAACATCTCACATGATGAACTCGAAAATGAACCAGAAGAGATGCAGGTTTCAGAAACCCTCTGTAGGAGCTCAGGCCTTTTTCACTACCAAAACTGAAAGGGGCAGGGAAACCCAGGATGCTTTCTCATACGTGAGGCCTGGCAAGAGAGCAGGCACAGGGGGAGAGGGGAGGGCTGCTCCTGCTGACAGCCGTTCCCAATGGACCACGCACATCATGTCGAAGGCAGGGATAGCAGAGAGGAAAGAGGCTGCTTGCTGGGGAAGCCTCCCCACAACCCTCACAGCCAGAGACCCTGCAGCTGCACTTGCTTCACACTCCCAAAATGACTGTGGAGACACTCCCTGCCCCACTGTCCTGTTTTGGTGGCAATCTGGTCATTTCTCTACATCCTTCAGCGTGGGGAAAACATTAAAGAATCGAGAGGAAGAATTCTGGAACCCAAAATGCCTGATATAATTAACTGCACCTTCTAACAGGATTATTTCCTTTCCCGACCCCAATTACTCCTTCAGTTTATTAAAAAGAACTTGTATACACAGAAATGTTAACACCCTGAAGAATCACATAAACACAAAAAAGTCTGAGGGCACCACTATAAACAGAGTTAATGCAGCTCAGTGATTGGAAATGGATCTTGAAAGCTGTCAGATCAAAGCAAGATCTTTCTCGTGTAAGGACTGCATTACCCTTGGAGCCACAGAGCTAATACCATCTATAAAAATATTTTGCTCAAGTAAGTTAAGAACAGCAGCGTTTCATCTGTCAAAAGGTGCGAGGCTTTTATGGGATTAGCCATTCCACATACAGCATAAAAATTATAACAGCTTTTTAAAAGCCCTCAGCTCATCTGACAGAGACTACACAGACCAACGTGTGTGCCTGCTTTCTTCACACACGCTACATGCCGAACAGATTTTTCACTGCTATTAGCATTTAAGCTGCTTTTTATATATATATTTTTTTATACGCACTTGTAAAAGATTACAAATTGGCATCACCTATAACCAGCCACAGATGAAGCCTGCACCACCACCCAGGCTCAGACAAATTAAATACCAAGCAATAGCACGACAAAATAGATCAGAAAGCACCAGTTCTCACACAGGAAGGCTTGGAAATTCCAGGTACAGCTGAATACCCTCCAGAGCAGCCTCCAGACTGCCGGCGCTGACAGCTTCCCCCCCTCCTCACAGCAGGATACTGAAGACAGCATTTTGCCCAAGCATATTAAGGCTCTGGCTGCACAAGCCCACACGGTTTAGGATGCCTGTGATTTCAGATAATTGGCTACACCAGCTTTGCCTTCAACATTCCTGAGAGTATTTTTATGACCATGCATCAGTGACATACAAATTACATAAGACTTGGCGGAGAATCCCATCGCTCTGCACCCTCGGAAAAAGCAGCTCCCTCCGTGCCGCTGATCTCTCGCAGGAAAAAGAATATATTTCAAAGCCGCAAACAAATCACTCCTGCGAAGTGCCATGCAGACTGGTTTAAATTAGACGGGGTAAAAATACATGCGGGCTAATCACAAAACACTGAAATCTTTGCTATGGAGACACCAGTTTCTCTCCACAGCCGTTTACAACTGGAATACCTACAGTTCTGACTCGTCACGGGGGGGGGGGGGGGGGGGGGAGCAGACAAGCCACCTTTACTAGAGGCCCATAAAGGAAATACGATTAGAATAACAACCACCATGTAAATATTTCCGAGTATTATTTGCTTTGCTGTACTGGAAAGCAGCAGTACCTGTCACTACTTGCTATGCATCTACCAACGTTAAATCTTAATGCCGAGGAAGAATTTCAATCCACGAGGCAGACGGTCAAGCCTGAAATTCAGGTGCTGCTCAGGAGGCAGGAAGAGGAAGAGGGGCTAACCCTCGGGAGGGAGCCTCGCTCAGTCGTTTCACAAAATGTAATTAACCAGCTCCTGTGCATTTCCTTCCCTCGGAGAAGGATTTCTTCACCGAGTAATTAGACTGTCCCAGTTAAGACTCAAGTCACCACACAGTGTATTTCCCCCCACAAACAAAGCTTGGAGAAGATTCAAGTACTACTTAAAAAATACTGCAATTTCTTCACATTGACTTAAAGCTCTTCCTAGTTTTTGCCTTAGTCACTGCATGGATCTAGAACTAACTGAAACCCACAACTAACTGAACTAACTGAAACTGAGACCCCCCCCCAATCCTGGTTTTACTCCTGTATTCAAGACACTCCATTATTACAGAGCATTGCCTTCTTTTAACATGCAGAAAAACAGAAGGTAAAAAAAAAAGCCCACACAAAAACAATTGTCCTACTTCAAACACACATCCAAAGGCCACACCATAAAGACACAGAGTACAGATTAAATGCTGTAAAGATATACTTGTCAGGAACCTTCCTTTGAAGTATCTGCAGGAAACACTGTCATCACGCAGCCATGTTACAATTACACAGTTAAAATAATCACCACCAGTCGTGAGCAGTCCATCTGGTTTACTGAAAGGGAGCACTGCTGGTACAGTATTGATTAACACGACTAGTCTTCACTGACCCTAGAGAAATACATTTGTCTGCTCTGCTGAACAGCAGAAGAACACTGCATGACACTGTGAGATGCTTCAGTTTGTTTAGAAGTGGTTTTGGGGACTCAGTTGATGGAAACACAAGCAGAAAATAAAATCATTTTAACAGGTTGTCGGCCACACACGAAGGAAGAAATCAAACCCACTGCTCTGATGAAGGGCTTTTTGTTTTCAAGGTATTTTTTGAGTTTTCTTCCCCCGCTCAAAACAGACATTCATAATGGCCAATCTGCATGTTTAAGTCTGAGAAAATGCTATTACAATACCCTAAAAACAAAAAGCAGCACATTTAAAAAATCATTTCACCCTGAGCCTTTTTTTAATTAAATGGGGATAGGGACAAGAGTTCATTTTCTAAAAGCAGAAGCAGAACCAAACAGTAAAACCAATTGTGAAACACTAAATGTAACATCTCCAGCTCTCAGCCTGTCAAAGCAGCAAACGCTTCCATGACCAGGGCTCCTGTCATCACTGCTGTGAACAGGAACAAGGCAAAACCAGTCGGGAGATGGTCACGAGGGCAGAAATCAAAAGGCTTACACACACTCCAGCTCCAGCACATCGCTGGCTATAAGGGCAACTCCATCTGCTGTGATTTTTGCAAACCAAACCCTCAGCACTTACTCAGACAAGTCTGGAGGTGATGCAAGTCTCTGCTAGCCCAACAATACAGGTTCACAGCAAACCTCACGGAGGCCCATCGCCCTTTCACAGGGAGGACACAGACGAGATGTGCCCTGGCAAGTTCTAACCTTTTCTGTGCTACCTCCTTTAGGACTGGCGAGTTCTCCCAGAAGCAGAGACCTGGAGCATCTCTGCATCAAAAGCACTGAGCTCCACAAACCCCCACACACCGTGGCAAGAGCAGACACAGGGACCCACACGGCAGCACAGACACAGCAGCACAGCACAGCTCTGCCTTGGGAACGAGCATGGGTAGGCCGTGAGGGTAACTGTGCTTCAGGAGCAGCTCAAGCAGAGCCCCGAGAGCACACCCTTGGGCTCAGACGACGACCCCTCAGACCGAGATCCTCCACAAAGGGAGCTTCCCACAGCAGAAAACAGGTCACACAGCTTCAGGGTGATGCTCTGCAGGCGTAAGGGAAGGAGGTGCCTGAGAGTTTCCCTGCTGAGACACAGAAGCCGGCGCAGGTCTGGCTCCATGCAGCATTTTAAGCCCTTTCACTGCACGCCACCACAACCACTTAAAAGTGCTCCAACACGCACCTTCAGCTGCCAGTAAATCAGTAAATCCACTTGGTGAAAAGCCAGCTTTTTTCTTTTTAAGTTAATCAAGGCAAATATTTAGTTCCTGGTAAAGCACACACAAAAGAATGTATCGATGCCATCTGAAAACAGGCAGAAGTTAATCTGCTTTTGCGTCTCCATGACTCCATGGAGTGTTTCCCCCCACCCAGAAAAAAGAGAAATAATTGGAGTGATTATACAAAAATGTTTCATTTTATGAACAAGAAAAAAAAATATAAATACATTTAATTCCAAGTTCCTTAAATTTATATAATCTCAGGGAAGCACACAGCCACTATAAAGTATTACATTAACAAGATGTTTTCAGCTAAATATCTTTGCCTGCACAGGAAAGGGGAAAAAAACAATACAAAATGAATTGGTCTATACCCAGTTTCAAAAGCCATCTCAAGGGGAATTTTGCTTCAAGAGCAGCCTGGAATTTGTTCTCTGCCTATAGGGCCATGTCCCCAGTGGTAAGAGAGTACTTTGTGTACAAAACCAGGAGGGGGGAGGAACCCTTTTCCTGCAACTGGATATCAAAACACATCTCTGAGCCTGGAGTAGAGGCCAACCCATAAACACACCGACTCCTGTGCCTCAATGAAGAGGCCAGTTCTGAACCCGCACGCACACCCCTCGCAGGACAGCTGCTCTCCCTGGGAAAGGGCAGAGGGCACCGAGGGCTCAGCTCGTCCAGGCTGCTGTTCGAGGAGAGGGCTGGGGGTAGAGCAGCGATTTGCCTTTCTAAACATGCAGTCCATGAACCGGGCGGGGGGGAGGTTAATTCTGGGCTGCAGAAGTGCAGCTGTTTTAGGTTCGCATTCTTTCTTTTTTTTTCTGTCTTTTTTTCCCCCTTCTCTTTGCTAAAGGGCAAAGGTGTCGAGCAGCCCCTCCGCGGCATACAAAGGCTTCTC